>NC_057807.1:239784068-239801986 GCF_018294505.1 Triticum aestivum
TGGTGATTAATAATGCAAAATTTTATTAGCTTGGATGCCATGCTATACATAGTGGTTTAAATAACTTGTGGTTCTTATACTGAAAAGTAATTCAGAATTTGTTTCTGTTTCAGTTAGAGCCCTTATGCAGACAAGGATTGTGTGGTTGTGCATGTCACTCGCTATGAGGCGGACGACCTCAATATATGCACCGGGAAAACAGAGTTCTTAGGCTGTTGGATCCTGGAAGCCATTTGTGGTTATACCAATGAAGAGTTGTATTCCAGCCTCACTGTTGTCAGGCGTGTTGTCCAGGGTGTACTGAAGCACAGGAAGTTCAAAGCTACTCCTTCGTTTGTGAAGCATAATGTTCTTGTCAAGCTTACGTAGGAAGATGACATGGCATGCCTCCACAAGTTTATCAGTGGCAAGCGACAAGGTTGTCTTCATGAAGGTTCACAGGATTGAGCTGCTGCGGGACGTCCTCGATGATGTTCATGGCAAGGTCCGTCTTGTGTCCAGCCCAAATTAGATTGAGGCATGAAATAGTTGCGCCAGCTAGTGTTTAATAGTAGTTTGGATTGTGTCTAATTATCCGAACCTTGCCTGTTATCGACCCCTCTGGGGCTAGTGCTCTGTTTGAATCCGTCTATGGGAACTGCTGCTACTTTTGTGTGCCCGTGAATCATGTGAGAACCATCATAATTGTTGCCGAAACAGATGCGTCCTCACTAGTTTTTTCATGAATATGGCATGGTAAGACATAAGTTGTCACAGTTTATCATACGAGCAGTGTGTGTTTTGATGAAATAGAGCACTCATTCGATAACCGTGCGCTGACGTATACATAAGTACTTGTAAACACTGTTGGTGCTACCCCACTTGTAAGCAGTTGTGCAAAACACGGCACATTGGCTCAGCTCGCTTCAACACTAGGCTATCGACCAACTAACAATCAACAATCTGATGTCTGACATATAAGCAACTACTATGTATCTTGTTACAGTGGTTCATGCAGTTAATTGAGGCCACAATGTAATAAATTCCAAATGTTCACACGCTAGTCCAGTGCTCATGTGGAACACTCACAATTAAACTTGTCTTCATAAAAATCTTGAAAAGCATAAGTTAAGCAATTTTATACATCTCAATGATTCATAGAACATAACAAACATATACTAGTTCATAGCAAAAGACAAAGTTGTGAGAAGGTTTACAAATCAGGAAAAACAAGCAAGGCTTCTCTGAGCAAAGGGCCTCCCGGCAAGCTTAAATTTCCTGGAGTTCACTCTGGTTTTTTCTTGTTACCACCATCCAGGGTTAGGTTCTCTCATTCCAGAATAACCAATTATAATTGTGGTCTCAGCTGGAATGCTGAACTGAACCATGCACTGTACTGACCAGCTGAAATGCTTGTGCATTCCACTAAATTTAAGCAACGCTATTTGCAGAAATAAGCAGACCACAATGCCTCTTGTCCGTGCACCTGTCCAAAAAACCGCCGTGCAGCTGTGCCAGCTAGTCCTCGGTCCATGGATGAACTGGTAGAAAGTGCATTTCGTACTAGGATGCAGTTGTTTTCGCACGTCCCTGCACTGCAATTAGGAAGTAAAACGTACGAATCAGCTTCTTTTAGATTGTGTTGGTCATTCTACCTTACTTACTACCAATGTAGGGATACCTTGAAGACGGGAGGTTAGACGATGGCAACGAGGGATAGCCATCTCATTTTGCGCAGTTGTACTAAAACTGAGGTGTGTGCTTTTGATTGCACGGATAGAAACTATACGGAGACAGACATCCCGAAACGATATGGAGACAGACATCCCTGTTTGCGCAAATACGAAATACGGTTATTTAAACAGTGACACATATTACTACTTTCCCCCGTTTCCTCTTAGAACCAAGTCCTAGATTCATGCTACAACTTTCCCACTTTCTTCCCTGTTTGAACCAACGCTTTGAGTTCACTATATGAACTAGCTTTACTTCTAATAATAGTAGAAGTCTAGGTGGCTTTGTAACAGCGGACGGAAGTAGAAAAGGATCCACACGAAGGGGGAAGAGCTGGGGCAGTAGAGCAACGCAGGTTTCGAAGGAATATATACCTGACACTACTAGAAAAAGGCCTACTAATGGAACACCAGTTTTTCCTACTAATGGCGCACTACTGGTGCGCCATTAGTAGCACGCCACTAGTATTTCTTACTAATGGCGCACCACTGGTGCGCCATTAGTATACGAGATACTAATGGCACACCTGTAGTGCGCCATTAGTATGACTAGAGGTGCGCCATTACTATCTGACTTAGTAATGGCGCACCACATAGAAGTGCGCCATTAGTAATAAAAAAATTCATTTTTTTTTATTTTTTTTATTTTTTTTCAATTTTTTTTTTCATTTTGTTCTTAATCTCGGGTCACTATGGCTTAATCTCGGGTCAATATGCTTAATTCAGGTCAAATCGCACTCCATGGTCAAACTTCCCGAAAGGTCACCCTTCCTCACACTACTCCAGTCCAAGCACGCTTAACTTCAGAGTTCTGTCCAACGCCAGCAACAGCTCACTTCATAGGCACTGGTTGATATATCTATTATATCAATCCTATTATACCTTGTTGATGTCTAGGACTTTGTTCATGTTCATGACTATGATGAAATTTTGAAAAATATTTCAAACTTCCCCGGTGCACCACATCCACGGTGCGCCACTAGTAAGTTTGAAATTTTTTGAATTTTTTTGCCTCTAGATCTTGAAAGCCCCGTAACTTTTTTTCTGTTAGGTTTTTGGGGATTTTTAAAATGATTAACGGGGTTCCCCCCGTTAAATTCGGATGTAACTTTTCGAGTAGATGATTTTTCATATAAAAAACTTTTTAATCCGAGTTCGTATGCAAAATTTATGCCCATTTTACAAATTTCCAGAGAGATTTTGCAAATAAAGTCGAAATTCATATTTGTAAATTTTCCCAACAACTAGACCACATATTACATGGGAAACTTATTTTCTTTTATTTTTTTGACATTTCCATCATTTTCTTTTAATTTTTTTAAAACTGAAAAGGCGGTCCACGGGGTGGGGGGGGGTGTGTGCATTCGGTGTTGGGCCAAGTTAGTAATGGCGCACCGTGGGGTGGTGCGCCATTACTAGTTTAAACTAGTAATGGCACACTGTCCACAGGTGCGCCATTACTAACAATTTTTTTTATTTTTTTACTTTTTTTTCAAAACTACTAATGGCGCACCGTGGGTGTGGTGCGCCATTACTATGTCAACTAGTAATGGCGCACCACCCCCATGGTGTGCCATTAGTAGTTTTGAAAAAAAATTAATTTTTTTTAGTAATGGCGCACTGTGGGATGTGGTGCGCCATTAGTATTTGCACACTAATGGCGCACCAACACATGGTGCGCCATTAGTATTTAGTAATGGCGCACCACATGTACAGTGCGCCATTAGTGTCCATCCCATCTATAGCCCTTTTCCTAGTAGTGTGAGGGTCGTCGGCATGTGGCAAAGACGGCGTCGGGAGGCTACATATTTGCCACAATACCGTAGGGAGGAAGAAGGGGTCAGAGGCCCTCCCGAGCCGGCACTCTCTCGGAGAGAACGGCACGGCCGCCGATCGGGACGCGCAGGCAGCCTTTGGTCTCCTCCCTCGCCGCCGACGACAGCGTGAACGATGCACCTACACCCCCTGCCCCTGTCGAGGTTGTCCGGCCGGATTTGTGACCAGCCGTGAGCTGGGAGAGAGAGTGTGGCCACCTATGTCTTGCTTAGATCTGGAGAGCATGAGAGAGTGAATGAGAGGAACCCTAGTAAAGCAAGCGCTAAGGCTCCTGCTTGTATATATAGTGGAGTGATTTTGTTCTACCGGCTTCAAAAAAATGCGCTCCTTCGTGTACCCGCGAGTGGGTGTGAGAGAACTAGTGCGTGCGTGCACTGCTTCTCTTTGTGAGAGTACAACATATACTATGCCCAAAGAACGTTCGCCGCAAGAGTAATAGTATAAGTGTGTGACGTGTGAGCTAAAATAAAATGTGCGCGCCGTCTTTTGTTTTTTAGAAGTTCTGAGGGTAGGGTGTGAAGAGCACATATGTGCGTGATGTCCACCTGCGGATAGAGGATGGGTGCGACGTGCGAGTCTGTGAGAGGACTCGGGAGAGTCGTGACTCGTGAGGGTGCGTGTGCGTGAGAGAGAGGGGGGCACGTATCAATGCAATGCATGTGTCCGTAAATCATTATCCGACAAAGGTTCGCCACAAGCCTTTTCCTGACGAACGACATAAGAACCGTTAGATTGGCATCCTACAGTGTTAGTTTTGCCATGTCATTTAACAGAACAGCCACTCCTCCTACACACAAATCTTCCACGTGAGTGTTAGCAACTGCCGTATGCTCCCTCCGTTCCGAAATGCGGTGCATATAGCTTTATTGAAAATTAGAACCTCCCAAACTTTTACCGAGTTTTCGTGTACCAAGTTGCACATGTAGAATACCCTGTATATATCATTTCATTCATCTTTGATAGGTAACTATAAAGATGGGTGAGGAGTCTACAAAGAAAGACCATCGTATCACCCGCATCAATTTCAACCATCCTTTAGTGTCGAGGAATATCATAGGAACTCTATATGATATGATTTTTATAGGATTTTTTCCTTTAGAGCCAATTGGTTCATAGGAATAGATTCATATACTCTACATTTCAAAGAAAATAAACATGATATCATTTCTATAGCTTTAGAGCCACTTGGTTCATATGAATGGATTCCTATACTCCCTTAATTTCAAAGGAAAATAAACATTAGCGTATATTCAATAGAAAAGTTCCTATGATATGAACCAAATTACATCTCTTTAATAATCCCTCCTCATAGGAACTGAGATACATGTCATCTCCAGATTCAATAGAAAAGTTCCTATGATGTGAACCAGATGACATCTCTTTTCCAATCCCTACTCATAGGAATTGAGATGCTCCATGTCATCTCTTTCCCTACAACTTCCACGTATGCATCTTCTATTTCTAAATAGATAGTACAACCCACTGGTAGCTTTTTTCCAAAACATGCAACTATGGCAAAAGAACTATATAGTGTGCCAATAACTTTGAAAGATGGTCGCTGGATGAAGCTAACCCGACAGTGCAGAGATGGGCAAATTCGAGCACTACTGGCTGTTGGATATCATCAACATTCCACTAGATCTGCCACATGTACAATTTAGAAGACTCCATGGCTGAACCTAGGCATAATGCACAAACCTCAAAACACAAGCACTTCTCCTTTGTTCTAGAATCTTCTATATCATAATTGATTATTTTTTCTAAATGAATTGCCATTATTTGTTTTTTACTTTATGATTTACAATGCACAACCCCATGAATCTTAACATTTTTATAAAACTAATTGATTTTGAATGAGATGAACTATAAGAACTAAACAAACATCTACATCATGCATATATGACTCAAAGCTTTACATGCTATAGTGTGTATTTATTCATAATTTGGTTTCGAAATCTCATGCGTTCAATACATGTCTACCTTACTAGTTTTGTGTAGAGTAGCAAATTTCACACGGCCCCGTGTATATCAAAATGCAGGGCCCATGCATCATTTCCTTTCGGTCGAACCTATGTCCACAATTTTTTGTACGTGCTATATCTCCACTGGTCCCCGAACCCAAAATGCTGCCTCGTTCCCGTAAAACCAAGCAGCCCACACATATTTAAGGCGTCGACTCGATCACTCGAACCGGTTTACTACAACGTGGCCCCGCACGCCGTAGTACTCCTACAAACCCTACCGCCGCACTCATCATCGGCTTTCTTCAAGAGGACGAGGGAGAAGCCGATTTGTAGTGGAGGCGCTTTCAAAAAAAGGATCTGTAGTGGAGACCCCTACCCTAGGGTGCCCTAGGTAGCTGCCGCACGCGTCATTGTTTTCTCTTTTCTTTATGCTCTTGCACGCTAAAGTGAAATGATGGTTGCTTTGTCCGTCCAGCTTAATGCGGGAAAGGTGGGGCTTTGTGATTTGACCCCTCATCGCTCATTTTCTACTACTGCGGCGCTACGACCGGGGTGCCTCCAATTCCAACCGCTGCTCCGAACTGTAATTTGGTGCATCGCACGTGGAACAAGATGGTGGATGAGCCACATGTCTGCCAAAGGGGTCCTATTAAGTGTGTCGCCATTTCGTGTGCGGACTGACCCTGCTTGAGTTGCTACGCCAACATGACAGGAGCAGCCTACCACTTGGTTTTGCTCCTTGGTGAATCCCGACTATATTGATCTAAAAAGATACGTGCTGAACTACCCTCTCCATCTCGGTTTTTTATTTGTAGGCATCTCGGTTTATAGGGCCTGCACGTAGTTCTAGGTCATCCATTTGACTAACTAAATATGAGTTACTATGTCACAAAAAGTATATCATTGGATTCTTATTGGTTGATATGTGAAGAAACAAGAAACGAGGTAGAAGTTAATGCACCGCGCCTTAGTATTGTGGGATTATTTGGTTTTCGTAAGATGACGTGCGTTTGGTTGCAAGGGTGGTCATGAATGGGTTGGGATCGTTCAGAAAATAGACATGTTTGGTTATAAAGCACATGAATGGTTCGAGACAAAAAAAGAGGATATGCCTTGAAGATGCTGAACCATTCTACCCAACCAAATCGGTCGAATCAAATGGCCACCCTTTGCATGCATGACTATGTGAGCATGACTGGTGGTCCCGTCTTAAATAATTAGCTCATCTCTTATATTCAGCCAAACACATGAATTGAATGGTTCAATCCCAAAAAAATTGAATGGTCCCAATCCATTCATACGATACCTTCTACCAAACACATCCGACGGAGGGAGTAGTTGTATTTAAAAGTCGAGGGTGGGGCTTTTCCTGCGCGGTAGGCGGGGCAGGTCCGCCTAGTCGGTTCGATAGAGACGCGAGAAGACGAGGGAGTAGGCTGCTGCAAACGTAGGGTTGTGTGATTTGATAGCGAGTTACTGCTGGACAGGTGGGGCCCCGTGATTTGACTTGCCATTATCATTTTAACTGCGGCGCTACGACCGGCGTGAGTCTCCCGATTCCTGACCACCTCCATATAGGTGCCTCTCCCAATGCTCCACCATGTAGTAGTAGAGGCTGGCTCTTGCATGAGAGCCCACTTCTCCACTTTTTCCTTGCCTCTCTTTCCTCCACATATGCAAAAAAGCCATGTAAAGCGCACTATTGTACTAACTTGCTCCTACAGGTGCTTAAGCTTGTCACATAGGCATAAAGTCTGATGTGGCAAGTTAATCAAGAAGAGAGAGACTAGTTTGGTGACCCAAGAAAGAAATGGTCCTAAGCGCGTGTACCTAGGTGAAAAGACAATTTTGAGTCTATAGCTAATTAAATGAAGCAAACTTAGCAACACCATTTCATTGGAAGAGGTCACTCCTTGGCAAATGCAACAAATACTAGTACTCCCTATGTCCCATTATATAAGAACATTTTTGACACTACACTAGCTAGTGTCAAAAATGTTCTTGTATTATGGGACGGAGGGAGTACGAAGAAAGAGATAGAGAGGAGTAAAAAAATACACTTATAGCCAACCTTATAGCCAACCTTGTTGTAGTATGAGTGACTAAGTGATGACTATGTATGACATGCCAACATCAGATAGCCTAAACGCACTGTGTTAAATCTCCAAGGGCGCGACCACGCGAGCGACACGACGGTCGTGGTAGGCCCTTGGATCTGAGATCGAACGGTCGCATGCTAAGTTGCTGAAAATTTTAAGACTAACCCTCCAGGATAGGATATTCACCCATAGGTCTAGAATCACGCCATGCAACCGTTCGATCTCAGATCCAAGGGCTCCCGGAAGCCCGTATCATTGGAGAATGGAAAGCCACTACCCTGCCGTTCGCACGCTGTCAGTTCGCTCCTACTCTTTCCTGCACGTCCTTTAATACTACGGCGGTTCGCTCCTAGTCGTCCCGTCCATTCACATTACGGCAGTTCCACTAATCCTAACCCTCCTCCCAAATCCATGGCGTCCCAAATCTCCCCGATCGGCGGTGAGTACAAGGTTAGAACCATCACTGGCGATGAGTTTGATGTCATCTACACCCGTACTTCCGCGACGGTGAAAGGATGCCTTTCTCGCTTCAGACGCATGTTCGAAAACTCACATGATGAGTGGGTCGCTGGGCTAGATGTTGAGTACACCACAGTCCTGGGATGAGAGAAGGATCTAAAGGACGAAGAGAGGAAGAAGCCCGCCGTGATCCAGGTTTGCGTACATAACGTTTGCTTGGTCTACCACATATGCCATGCCGACATTGAGTGCCAGGATTTTAAGAACTTCCTCGAGGACAAAACAGTCAAATTCGTTACTGTAGACTTTAAGAACGACAAATAAGTCCTGTGTCGGATAGGCCTCGTTGTAGGCAACCCCTTCGACCTCCAGAAGAATTGGCTGGTGCCCTCTCGTCAGCCCTCAATGCTGACCTTGGCAGGAGCCATGGTTCATCCTTCGTACCGCAAACTGGAGAAACCTCATTACATGTTTCATCGTCATGCATCGCAGCGGAATGTGCTAGATATAGACCACATCCAGTACGCTGCAATGGATGGCTACCTTTGTTTCAATATCTACAAGGGTTGGATGAAGAGCAACAACCAAGTTGGCGGTTCAAGCAAAGAAGTATCGGCCGAGAGGAAGAGGGACAAGGACGAAGTCGAGGACGTGGACGAGGACTCCGAGTAAGGTGGCAGTGTCGTTGCTCTTGGCGGTTCTAAACTTCTAATGCAGTGTCTACTGGATTAGTTGCATAGTTTAAGTTCAGTCGTGCTTAGTTTAATTTGAGGGGTGTGTTGTGCTGAGCCCCCAGCAGAACTATGTTATGTTTCTTCTCGTTACTTTAACTCTTCAGTATGTACATACTAGTACTAGTATTTCTTTAATAGAATTTAGCACCCCAATTAAGCACGTACTAGCTTTTTTAATAGTACTATATGCATAATTTGGCGACGAGCGCTCTCTATATGTACCACTTTTTTAAAAAATTTCAATTTTTGCTCCATGGCGCAATCCATCGATAGTGGAGTACTACTGTACAAAAGTATACATTTTTTAAAAGGCTAGCGTACTGTTCATCATATATATATATATATATATATATATATATATATATATATATATATATATAGCCAGTTAAATTCTCAACCTAGAACGACGTGCATGCCATGTAGTAAACCGATCCGGAGGAAGTATAGTAAAAATGAGGTGATTTTACCCAGCGATCGGCGGGGGAGCATGGCCTATCATGCGGTCCCACGTGTCATGATGTACCAAGGCGATGCGCGTGTCCCTTTTGAGGCAGAAGCAATACTAGTACGTGGTTTGAGATGATGTCCAACCGAACTGTGAAATAATGGTCGGCCCGCCCTCCCCGAAACCACTCCCCACCGCCGGTCCGCCGCCGCACCTTCGAGAGAGTGGGCCAGCATATATGATCTTGAGATTTTACGAAGTCACCATAGGTGCCTCGTAGTCGAGTGGAACGTCTCCTCCCACTGAACGTACATCGCCGGAAAATACTAAAATTAACACAAGATAAATGCGAGCACCGGGACTTTAACCTTGGTGGGCTCGAGAAACCACTCTCCTCTAACCATCCAACCACATGTTGGTTAGCACGACAAAATGTATGTGGTGACCGTGATGAGCTTATTCTGAAGTCCAGTGACCATATCGTGCTTTCGCTTCAAATACAATGACCGTAAGTGTCATCAACAAAATACAGAGCATGCATCAAATGCAAAGTCCGTCAGTGTCATCAACAAAATATGGAGACGTATCGTGAGCTAGATACTGTTGTACTATTGTATATGCTTATTTTCTTAGTGGCCGATTGCGTGTGTGGTGTGGTGGGCACATCATTTCTAGTTGTGGTGGGTCAACATGAAGACTCATGGGTCGGTTCCATCCTGCGCCACATATAGGTTGGACCAAGACGTGTTATACGGAGACCCATGTGGAGGACTCGGCATACAACACGAAGCTACCAGAGTCGCGGAGGACTATCCCCACTGGTGATAAGCCGACTATATATGATTTGTAACCCTAGGCCCTTAGTATGTTATACAAGCTTGGGGGCTAGTTTGTCAACAGTATACACACACGCACAATGTCTGGTATTCATGTGTACTTTGTACACACCCCTAACACTAATATACAGTACCAGGAGTAGGCTCTTTCTTCAACTGCAAGGGTCCGATCCGAACTAGGGTAAAACTTTGCCTTGTATTACCATCCAGCCTAACAGCCAGGGATATCCTACCGAATGATATGATGAAAGCATATCTGCCAACTACTATTAGAGAGGTGTGTCGGGGGGGCAATGTGTGCGAGAGAGGCCTAAAGATAATGTGCATGCGGGAGACACGTAGGCACATATATGTGCGTATAGAGGGCTAGTAGAGACCGTGCATGTGTATATATGCATGTGAGAGAAATAGTGTTTTCCAACTGAGATTAGTGAAAAGAGTGGTACATAGTAATCAGAAAGAGAGATAGAGAAACAGAGAGAGCATGTGTGTGAGACACCCCGACACCCTGAGAGAGATTGTGAGCATGTGTGAAAGAGAAATGCCGATGCATATAAAGTGTGTGCACTTATGCGTTAGATAGAGAGATATCTACGTGTAAAAGGCGGTTCTACGCATTAAATTAAAATATAAATGGCTTTATTATTTTTGGATGAGATCATGAATTTTGCAAAATTGCGTATGGACGAAAATCGGTCTATCAGACACCCATACTCTATTGAATTCTAGCATGTGCATGTGTTTATTTCATATTATCGATCCATAGAGTGAGAGCGGTTTGAAATACAGGCAATGGATGCTTTTGCAAGTCATATATAAACATTAATTAGTGCACTCCATGTTGTTAGTGTGAAGCACTTTATACATTTGTCACTTGCATGGAAACATTCCAAATTGCTAGCTACGAAATAAAATACATGTCGAATTCAACATAAAGGGGGTTTCGAACATTCGAATTCATAGGAAGTGCATTAATCTATTTGAACCCGATATAATGGCATTTGTAAATCAGATGTAAAAGGGGGCATCAATCTTTGTTGTGAGTTTGAACATGGTATATAAATTCATACGCATATCTAACTTTTTTTTCCAACCAAGGAGATTATACCTGGAACCATGCATGAACTGAGGTAAGTTGCATATTTTTTAATATATACTCGTGTACAATATATATTAAAATGTACCCCGTCCATTCCAAAATAATCGTAGCTTTAGGATTTTCAAGAGTAAAGATTTGTGAAGTTTGACAAATCCTGAAAGTTCAATTCAAGAGAACCGGAAATGTTAATGCTTCTGCTCCCAAATATTGAACAAAGCGCCAAATAGGCCTCTGGTCACCCGAAACCACGCAAGACTAATGTTTTGGTGGTAGGAAATTACTGTCCTGACTCTGGCCCGTGTAGCCTATCGGCCCGATGTCCAAAGGTCTAAACCGGGGTAGGTTTGTAACTTCACCAAGACGCCAGTCTCAACCGCCTCCGAGAATAATTCATACGTCGTGGGCGCCTAAACACCCATGCGCTCGGCCGAAATCTATCCCGCCCACATTTGGGACACCTGACATGACTGTCCTACCCCCAACCCGCAATATGTCCGAAATTTTAGATGGGGGCAAAGTTTGTAACTTTCCCCAAATTTCAAACAAGCGCGTCTCAAACCGAAACATTGTTCCCCCTTAGTTCCCCGCCTCCCTCTGTTTCCCCATTCATACTCTGTTGGCGCGAAAACACCCTCTCCACCAGCTGCGAAACCCCAACCTCCTCCGTCCTCCACCCCATAGCGGCCAATCCACCGCTGCCCTCCTCCATCACGCTGGAGCCGGTACCCTGACGTCGTCGTCCAACGCAACCGCAACCACAACGCCCTCAAGGACATAGCAGCTGGAGCCGAGGCAGAGCTGCCTCCACGACGCTGATGCCGACGTGCGCCGTACCAGAACCACTCTGACCACGCCGTCCTGCGCCTCACTGCTGCGGCTCCAATGTCGCAACCGCCCACTGCATCGGAGCTGCTCCCGCTATGCTGTCGTTCGCCGCCTCGGATCTGCTTCCCCGCCGCCGACAGACGGCCACCGCACCACACTCAACAACTTGGCCATGGGTTCGTCCAAGGCTGCACCGTCCTCCACAACTTCTGGTTTCCGGCGAACAACAAGATCGTCCGAAAAACAGAAGGAGGACACAGCACTGCCAGCAGAAAGAGGTACTCCTCTTCCCTTATTCGTGCAAATCTTACGTCTCCGCTCACACCGTATTCATCCCACGAAAGAAACTAGTTGAGCGCTTCTTACTGCATCTTCTTCGTGATACTAAATGCACAAGGTTTCCTCCCTTTTACTATTTCACCTTTGCTAGAGGTTAGTAGCCCGCCTGGATTTCAATTCAGGGTCAGTCGAACCGCAATTAAAAGAAGTAGCACCCGCTTAGGCGCGCGGAGCACCTAGTCCACCTGTTCCCCGGGGAAGCGGCGCATCGGTGTCTATCATAGGGGTGTGGGGCGCAGGAGCTGCTTGCGCCCGATCTGGAGGTCAGCGGGGCTTGAATGGATGGCCGGGGGGCGGTGCCAAGCACGGTGGTGCGATGAGGTCGAGGGGAGGGCGCATGCAGGGGAGGAATACTCGGCCGGTGGTCGCTGGCGTTTCGAGGAAGATCTTTAACACTGACTGGCTGGAGGTAGATGAAGGTGATCTCCTCGTTCTTTGTACATCAGACGGTGCAGAAAAAATGGACCGACCTATTTGCTTTCAGTCGACTGTTATTTTCATAGAATACTATAGTAATTGAGTGTGCCATGCATGTTGTAGAGCTATCATATGTCTCCCGTCATTTATTTCTCACCGACCTGCTATCTGCTACCTTTACACTGTACTAATTGTGCACACACTTCACCCATACTCACACTATTTTTTTTTATGCATGGGTATTTTAGACTCTGACACAGTGTTGATGAATGCAGAAAAGAAAAGACAGACGTCGCTCCTGTGTAATTTGAAGATAAGCAGTAAGCGTTTCAACGCTCTAATGGGTGCAATGTCAGCAGTTGGAGACAGTAAAAGTATCTCTGCAGTTGATGATCTCAATTGCCACACACAACCATCCCAGGTGCTTGCTTTAACTTCGCGCTGTCAAATGTGGTTGCATGTTGCATATGGTGTCTAGCTTGTATTGCTTCCAATTTGGTTAAATTGCATCTGCTTACTTTACACATTATACCTTTGATAATGACATGCCTTCCTGTTTTTGATACATACTACATATGTCTATTAACCATGTTCGTACATTAAACTAATGCTCTATTGTATCCCTCGTCAATCACTTATGATGAGACAGTCACCCGGGTTGGTTACTATGAGACGCCCTACTCGTTTAAAGAGTGCAGTGTCATCCTCCCCACATGATTCTCAAGAAACAGCAAGGCTAAATGAAGATAGTCAACGTAGCTCTCTAGTTGATCACCGCAATTCCCCCACACCACCATCGCAGGTGCTTGCTCTTACTTGGCAGTGTGATATGTGGTGGCATGTTGCATATGGTGTCTACCTTGTAATGCTTCTAATTAGGGTAAATTGCATCTACTTAGTTAACACATTATACCTGTGAATATGACATGCCTTCCTGTTTTTGGTACATACTACGTCTTTCTATTAACCATGTTCTTACATCAAACTACTTCTCTTGTGTATCCCTCATCAATGCTCCTAATTTGTTAAATTGCATCTCCTTAGCTTACACATTATACATGTGAATATGACACGCCTTCCTATTTTTGGCACATACTACATCTGCCCATCACACCATGTTCTTACATCAAACTACTGTTCTTGAGACAGTCACGCGCGTGGGTTAATATGAGATGCAATACTCTTATAAAGAATGCAATTTCATCCTCTCCACATGATTCTCAAGAAACAACAAGCCTAAATGAAGATATAGAACGTTGCTCTGTACCTAAAGACAGCACTTCCCCTACACCACCATCACAGATGCTTGCTCCAACTTCGCAGTGTGATATGTGGTTGCATGTTGCATACGGTGTCTAGCTTGTAATGCTTCTAATTAGGGCAAATTGCATATGCTTAGTTTACACACTATACCTGTGAATATGGCATGCCTTCCTATTTTTGGTACACACTACTGTCAGATTTCGGGTTCTGGCAGACCCTTCAGGTTCGAACACTGGGGTGTGCGCGGAGATCACACCCCTAGCCTACCCATGTCTCACCGCCTCATAAGGATCTAAACTACACGAAGAACAACACAAGGGACACGAGATTTATACTGGTTCAGGCCACCATTGTGGTGTAATACCCTACTCCAGTTTGTGGTATGTGGATTGCCTCTGGGGCTGATGAGGAACAGTACAAGGGAAGAACTGCCTCGCGAGGATCTGTTCTTGGTTGGTGCGATGAACTGCTAGGGGAGTTCAGTCGCCTCTCTCTCTCTCTTTGTGTCTTGGATGCGGATCCGATCAGATCTCCCCCTCCTACCCTGTGGGTGGCTAGTCCTATTTATAGGCGAAGGCCCGGGCCTCTTCCCAAATATTGAGCGGGAAGGGCGCCAACGATTGGCCATTTTGCAGGGGAACATCTGGTACACTTATCCTGACTAAAGTTGGCCCTGCCTACCAAAGACCCTGACGATGACGCTGGCTTGTGCTCCACGATGACCTCCATTCTGCCTTCCTGCTAGTCTTTGTCTTGTTGCACCGAAATGGTTGCCTTTGCTTGATACCCTTGCCTGTGCTTACCCCCTTTGCACCAAAGGGGAAACAAGGACTCTGCGCGGGCTGGCGCTCGCCTGGCACCCGCCTGGCCTTGGTCGTCATGGCTTGTGTCACGGGCACCTCGTGAGGTACCCTGCCTTGATCTCTTCGCCTCCTCGCGAGCTAGCCTGACGAGGCCGTGCCTGAGGAAGCCTCCTGTCGTCTGCCCGCGAGGCTTGGCCCCTCGTGAGGGCCTTAAGCATGTGTTGATGAAGATGGGCCATACTGGGCCACTCCTTGAGCCATGCTGTAGGCCGCAGGCAGGCAAGTCCGGGTACCCCCGTTCCCAGAACACCGACAGTAGCCCCTGGGCCCAAGGCGCACTTGGACTTGGCTTAGCAGAGAAGCGAAGAGGCAAGTGCCAAGAGCCACGGGCCCCAATAGCCTGCGGCCTTGGGCGCCGCGTGGCGGTTGATTGGACGTGGGCGTCCTGGCTCCCCCACGACGCCTCGGTAGCTGCACGATTTGACAAGTCCCTGCATGCAAAATGGGTTATGATTACCTGTGATCGTGGAGGTCGACGGTTGGCCTCCCTCGGCTATATGTATGGAACGGCGCAAGCCCTTCCAATCCATCTCTTCCCGCTACTCTTCGTCTTCCTCTTCATCCTTGCTCCTCCCTTCGCCAATGGCACCGATCCGTCGGTTTTCCACCGAAGAGAAGGGGAAGGCTCCCCGAGAGAGTCCTGTCCCGCTTCCTCCGAAGAAACGGCTCGTCTCTTGCCACGGGAAAGGAGGTGCTTGGCAGGAGGTGTCGAGGCCATGGTTCGAGCGGCCGCCGCCGGGATTCCCACTGCCCTTGTACGCTCGGATCGAGGGCCTTGAAGATTCTGGCGCCGAGCAGCATCGCCAGAGGCGCCATCATCGCTGGCGGATCACGGCGGTGCGCATCGTTCCTCTAGGAGTTCGCACCGAAGGCTCTTCTCGCGAGCTCGTGCTTCACGCCGACATGCCTCCTCGGTCCTGGATTCGCCTCCCTCCTTCCTGCGCCTTCGAGATCCCGCCGAGGGGGCCTATCGAGCTTTGGCTGCAGCATGCTGGCTGAAGTGCCCCTGCGACCGAAGCGGAGGTTGAGGTCGTTGCTCCGGGCAGGGTCTACCTGACCCGTGGCTGGGGCGAGATCGCCCGGGTCGGCAGGACGGGTGGCGCCCTCGCAATCCACCTCGAGTACGATGTAGCCTCCCTGATGTTCTTCAAGGTCTTTGACGCAGAGGGACGCCGGCTGGAGTGCTGCCCTGAGAAAGGCGGCCAGGATCCTGCTGCAGCGAGGATTAGGCTCGTCAACCGCTTCCCCAGCAGCTCCTCAGGCAGTGGAGGTGTCGGAGGATCTAGTGACTCCACCGAGCTCCTCACGACCCCAGAGATGAGCGACGACAGCTACGAGCCCCCGAGCTTGCATCGCTCCCGGAGCAGGGCGGGCTCGTCGGGCCGCCGTCGCCACTGATCTGTATGGGGTTGGCGCCGGTGGCTGATGGCCCACTGTTGATGATGGCGTCTCTTGCGGAGGCGCGCGTAGTTAGCACTCTTTAGGATCTGCTCCTTTTGTTCCCTGCGAGGAATCGAAGAACACACCCCGCGGGGGTTTGTAAGGTGCTTGTAGTTCCGTTTGTTAATATGATCCTTATCATGAAGTGGTGAGGGGTGCTCGTCCCGTCTTAGCTTAGTTCCTCCTTTCGAACCTCGCAAAGACTTGACGCTCTGCGCTGACAGGTCCTGGTCCCAAGGCAGGCTTCAGCCATCGCTGGTATGCCAGGTCGTGATGCCGTGGTCAAAGCCAGGAGGTGAGCGGCCCGAGGTCCAGTAAGATCCCCTGAGTCGCGATGCTCAGGAGGTCCCCTTTAGCGCTCAAGCAACCATCGCTCGGTAGAAAGGAGTGCGACGTCGCCAAAAACGGAACTACATTAGGTGCAAGGTCGGTGCTGTGACAGCTAGTGTTTCCGGGGGATGACTTATCTCAGGGGTCAGAAACCACTCCTTGCCTCGGCGCCGGGCCCGCGCATGGATAGCCGAGGAGTTGCCTGGCGAGGTCCACCACGTGCTTCTTCCCTCTCGTCTTTGCCCCCCTTCGTGCTCTACGTCCTCTGGTCCCGGCCATCAAGCGGGCTCAGCCGTCGCCGGTATGCCAGGCCGCGATGCCGTGGACAAGGCTAGAGGGTGAGGGCTAGAGAACCAGTAAGAGCCCATGAGTCGTGATGCTCAGGTACCCCGCCTTTAACATGCAAGCGGTTCGCGTGGACGAGAGCGAAGGAGACGCCGCGGAGGCCTCGCCGGACGCTGCTCCTTAAAACGATCCTTCGAGTTCATCATGAGAAAAGCGGAGGGTTTGCCGTTACAACTGCCGGCCAGCTGCTGGTTGGTCTAGGAGGGTGACGAATGCACTGAAGGCTTGGTGAGGTGGCGCCCTATGGGGACGTTGTAGGGACGGACCCATGCGCAAGTGTCGTGCCGTGAGGGAGCAGCTCCATCAGTTGGTGTCAATCGAGCGGGCGATTAGGTCAAGCACGTTAGCCATGAAGGAGCAAATCCATTTAGATAGACGCAAAAAGAACGATCACCACTGGGTCGGGCCCGAGCGACTTTGGGGATGAAGCAGCCCGAGGGGCGCCCCCGATAAAGTAAGCAGGAAACATGAACTAAAGGGGATACATGCCACAGGGACAGACCCACGTGGCCTGGGAATGATGCAGCCCTGGGGGGCGCTCCCTCGTCCCCGTTGGCGGCTTCGATGCCCAGCTCATAGAGCTGGAGGAACTTAGCAGGGTCAGCCGTGCAATCGTAGCGCGAGGGCAGGTCTGGCTTGAACTTGACCGGCCAAGCCACGCTGCACAACTCGGCGGAGACGGCACGGCATACTGAAGTGGCCACAGGAGCCCTTTGGTGACAGAGAGCTTGATCTTGCGGGTCTCTGTGCGCTGCGGCCAGGTGCAGCGCGGGGTCTTGGTGCACTGGAGCAGGTGCACGTTCGTGCCGGGCCGGCGCAGGGAGCACGCGGGCGGCTTCTTGGGGACGAGGGATCTCTTGGAAGCTCTTCTCTTGCTGTGCTGGCGCCGGACGGAGTGGGTTCTGCCCAGGG
>NC_057807.1:239802262-239815740 GCF_018294505.1 Triticum aestivum
GGCGCCCCCGAAGTTTCGTCGCCCGTGCACGGTGGGGCGCGGTGCAACGAGAGGGACGGTGCAGGGAGCCCCCAGCGGCACTGACGAGCTCGGTGATGCGGGCGAGCCACTCGTCGTAGGGGTCATCGACAGGACGGTAGTGCAGGAGCTCCCGCGCCAGGAGCAGCACGGCGTGCGCGTCCGCAGGAGCACGACGGGCGTGGGACGAGGAGCCGTCCGGAGTCAGCGACGGAGTGGCGGTGCGGCCTTCTCGCCGCACTGATGGATGCAGGGACGACGCCTGCTGTTTGTTCCCCACCGGGCCGGTGGCGGCGTTGACGGTAGGCGACTGGGAACGACGGGGGCGCCCGCCGACAGGGGCCGTCTGGGCGACGCGAGTGGCGAGAGCGGCCCGGCGCTCGGCGCGGGCGCGACGTGCGTCTTACATGGATGGGAGGGGCGGTGAAAACACGAGGTGACGGAAGGCAGATTCCGGCACACCCCTACCTGGCGCGCCAAATGTCGGATTTCACGTTCCGGCAAACCTTGAGGTTCGAACACTGGGGTATGCGCGGAGATCACACCCCCAGCCTACCCATGTCTCACCGCCTCATAAGGATCTAAACTACATGAAGAACAACACAAGGGACACGAGATTTATACTGGTTCAGGCCACCATTGTGGTGTAATACCCTACTCCAGTTTGTGGTGTGTGGATTGCCTCTGGGGCTGATGAGGAATAGTACAAGGGAAGAACAGCCTCGCGAGGGTCTGTTCTTGGTTAGTGCGATGAACTGCTAGGGGAGTTCAGTCGCCTCTCTCTCTCTCTTTGTGTCTTGGATGCGGATCCGATCAGATCTCCCCCTCCTACCCTGTGGGTGGCTAGTCCTATTTATAGGCGAAGGCCCCGGGCCTCTTCCCAAATATTGAGCGGGAAGGGCGCCAACAATTGGCCATTTTGCAGGGGAACATCTAGTACACTTATCCTGAGTAAAGTTGGTCCTGCCTACCAAAGACCCTAACGATGACGCTGGCTTGTGCTCCACGATGACCTCCATTCTGTCGTCCTGCTAGTCTTTGTCTTGTTGCACCGAAATGGTTGCCTTTGCATGATACCCTTGCCTATGCTTACCCCCTTTGCACCAAAGGGGAGACAAGGACTCTGCGCGGGCTGGCGCCCGCCTGGCGCCCGCCTGGCCTTGGTCGTCATGGCTTGCGTCACGGGCACCTCGTGAGGTACCCTGCCTTGATCTCTTTGCCTCCTGGCGAGCTAGCCTGACGAGGCCGTGCCTGAGGAAGCCTCCTGTCGTCTGCCCGCGAGGCTTGGCCCCTCGCGAGGGTCTTAAGCATGTGTTGATGAAGATGGGCCATACTGGGCCAGTCCTTGAGCCATGCTGTAGGCCGTAGGCAGGCAAGTCTAGGTACCCCCGTTCCCAGAACGCCGACAGTAGCCCCTGGGCCCAAGGCGCACTTGGACTTCGCTTAGCAGAGAAGCAAAGAGGCAAGTGCAAAGCGCCACGGGCCCCAATAGCCTGCGGCCCTGGGCGCCGCGTGGCGGTTGATTGGACGTGGGCGTCCTGGCTCCCCCACGACGCCTTGGTAGCTGCACGATTTGACAAGTCCTTGCATGCAAAATGGGTTATGATTACCTGTGATCGTGGAGGTCGACGGTTGGCCTCCCTCAGCTATATGTATGGAACGGCGCGAGCCCTTCCAATCGATCTCTTCCCGCTACTCTTCGTCTTCCTCTTCGTCCTTGCTCCTCCCTTCGCCAATGGCACCGATCCGTCGGTTTTCCGCCGAAGAGAAGAGGAAGGCCCCCCGAGAGAGTCCTGTCCCGCTTCCTCCGAAGAAATGGCTCGTCTCTTGCCACGGGGAAGGAGGTGCTTGGCAGGAGGTGTCGAGGCCATGGTTCGAGCGGCCGCCGCCGGGATTCCCACTGCCCTTGTATGCCCGGATCGAGGGCCTTGAAGATTCTGGCGCCGAGCAGCATCGCCAGAGGCGCCGTCGTCGCCGGCGGATCATGCCGGTGCGCGTCGTTCCTCCAGGAGTTCACACCGAAGGCTCTTCTCGCGAGCTCGTGTTTCACGCCGACATGCCTCCTCGGTCCTGGATTCGCCTCCCTCCTTCTTGCGCCTTCGAGATCCCGCCGAGGGGGCCTATCAAGCTTTGGTTGCAGCATGCTGGCTGAAGTGCCCCTGCGACCGAAGCGGAGGTTGAGGTCGTAGCTCCGGGCAGGGTCTACCTAACCCGTGGCTGGGGCGAGATCGCCCGGGTCGGCAGGACGGGTGGCGCCCTCGCAATCCACCTCGAGTATGATGGCGCCTCCCTGATGTTCTTTTGACGCAGAGGGACGCCGGCTGGAGTGCTGCCCTGAGAAAGGCGGCCGGGATCCTGCTGCGGTGAGGACTAGGCTCGTCAACCGCTTCCCCAGCAGCTCCTCAGGCAGTGGAGGTGTCGGAGGATCTAGTGACTCCACCGAGCTCCTCACGACCCCAGAGATGAGCGACGACAGCTACGAGCCCCCGAGCTTGCATCGCTCCCGGAGCAGGGTGGGCTCATCGGGTCGCCGTCGCCCCTGATCTATATGGGGTTGGCGCCGGTGGCTGATGGCCCACTATTGATGATGGCGTCTCTTGCGGAGGCGCGCGTAGTTAACACTCTTTAGGATCTGCTCCTTTTGTTCCCTGCGAAGAATCGAAGAACACACCCCGCGGGGGTTTGTAAGGTGCTTGTAGTTTCTTTGTTAATATGATCCTTATCATGAAGTGGTGAGGGGTGCTCGTCCCGTCTTAGCTTAGTTCCTCCTTTCGAACCTCGCGAAGACTTGACGCTCTGCGCTGACAGGTCCTGGTCCCAAGGCAGGCTTCAGCCATCGCTGGTATGCCAGGTCGTGATGCCGTGGTCAAGGCCAGGAGGTGAGCGGCCCGAGGTCCAGTAAGAGCCCCTGAGTCGCGATGCTCAGGAGGTCTCCTTTAGCGCTCAAGCAGTCATCGCTCGGTGAGAAAGGAGTGCGACGTCGCCAAAAACGGAACTACATTAGGTGCAAGGTCGATGCTGTGACAGCTAGTGTTTCCGGGGGATGACTTATCTCAGGGGTCAGAAACCACTCCTTGCCTCGGCGCCGGGCCCGCGCGTGGACAGCCGAGGAGTTGCCTGGCGAGGTCCACCACGTGCTTCTTCCCTCTTGTCTTTGCCCCCCTTCGTGCTCTACGTCCTCTAGTCCCAGCCATCAAGCGGGCTCAGCCGTCACTGGTATGCCAGGCCGCAATGCCGTGGACAACGCCAGAGGGTGAGGGCTGGAGAGCCGGTAAGAGCCCATGAGTCGTGATGCTCAGGTACCCCGCCTTTAACATGCAAGCGGTTCGCGTGGACGAGAGCGAAGGAGATGCCGCGGAGGCCTCGCCGGACGCTGCTCCTTAAAATGATCCTTCGAGTTCATCATGAGAAAAGCGAGGGTTTTCCGTTACAACTGCCGGCCAGCTGCTGATTGCTCTGGGAGGGTGACGAATGCACTGAAGGCTTGGTGAGGTGGCGCCCTGTGGGGACGTTGTAGGGACGGACCCACGTGCAAGTGTCGTGCCGTGAGGGAGCAGCTCCATCAGTTGGTGTCAATCGAGCGGGCGATTAGGTCAAGCACGTTAGCCATGAAGGAGCAAATCCATTTAGATAGACGCAAAAAGAAACGATCACCGCTGGGTCGGGCCCGAGCGACTTTGGGGATGAAGCAGCCCGAGGGGCGCCCCCGATAAAGTAAGCAGGAAACATGAACTAAAGGGGATACATGCCACAGGGACAGACCCACGTGGCCTGGGAATGATGCAGCCCTGGGGCGCGCTCCCTCGTCCCCATTGGCGGCTTCGATGCCCAGCTCGTAGAGCTGGAGGAACTTAGCAGGGTCAGCCGTGCAATCGTAGCGCGGGGGCAGGTCTGGCTTGAACTTTCCCAGCCAAGCCACGCTGCACAGCTCGGCGGAGAAGGCACGGCAGCCTGAAGTGGCCGCAGGAGCCCTTTGGTGACAGAGAGCTTGATCTTGTGGGTCTCTGTGCGCTGCGGCCAGATGCAGCGCGGGGTCTTGGTGCACTGGAGCAGGTGCACGTTCGTGCCGGGCCGGCGCAGGGAGCACGCGGGCGGCTTCTTGGGGACGAGGGATCTCTTGGCAGCTCTTCTCTTGCTGTGCTGGCGCTGGACGGAGTGGGTTCTGCCCAGGGGCCATGCGCCTTGGAGCCAAGGCGCCTTCTTGAGGGGGGGCGGCTGAGGCGCCCCCGAAGTTTCATCGCCCGCGCAGGGTGGGGCGCGGTGCAACGGGAGGGACGATGCAGGGAGCCCCCAGCGGCGCTGACGAGCTCGGTGATGCGGGCGAGCCACTCATCGTAGGGGTCGTCGATAGGACGGTAGTGCAGGAGCTCCCGTGCCAGGAGCAGTGCGGTGTGCGCGTCCACAGGAGCGCGACGGGCGTGGGACGAGGAGCCGGCCGGAGTCAGGGACGGAGTGGCGGTGCGGCCTTCTCGCCGCACTGATGGATGCAGGGACGATGCCTGCTATTTGTTCCCCGCCGGGCCAGTGGCGGCATTGATGGTAGGCGACTGGGAACGACGGGGGCGCCCGCCGATAGGGGCCGTTTGGGTGACGCGAGTGGTGAGAGCGGCCCGGCGCTCGGCGCAGGCGCGACGTGCGTCTTACATGGATGGGAGGGGCGGTGAAAACATGAGGCGACGGAAGGCAGATTCCGGCACACCCCTACCTGGCACGCCAAATGTCGGATTTCAAGTTCCGGCAGACCTTGAGGTTCGAACACTGGGGTATGCGCAAAGATCACACCCCCAGCCTACCCATGTCTCACCGCCTCGTAAGGATCTAAACTACACGAAGAACAACACAAGGGACACAAGATTTATACTGGTTCAGGCCACCATTGTGGTGTAATACCCTACTCCAGTTTGTGGTGTGTGGATTGCCTCTAGGGCTGATGAGGAACAGTACAAGGGAAGAACAGCCTCGCGAGGGTCTGTTCTTGGTTAGTGCGATGAACTGCTAGGGGAGTTCAGTCGCCTCTCTCTCTCTCTCTCTCTTTGTGTCTTGGATGCAGATCCGATCAGATCTCCCCCTCCTACCCTGTGGGTGGCTAGTCCTATTTATAGGCGAAGGCCCCGGGCCTCTTCCCAAATATTGAGCGGGAAGGGCGCCAACAATTGGCCATTTTGAAGGGGAACATCTAGTACACTTATCCAGACTAAAGTTGGTCCTCTCCTGCCAAAGATCCTGACGATGACGCTGGCTTGGGCTCCATGATGACCTCCGTCCTGCCGTCCTGCTGGTCTTGGTCTTGTTGCACCGAAATGGTTGCCTTTGCTTGATACCCTTTCCTGCGCTTGCCCCCTTTGCACCAAAGGGGAAACAAGGACTCTACGCAGGCCGGCGCCCGCCTGGCCTTGGTCGTCATGGCTTGCGTCACGGGCACCTCGTGAGGTACCCTGCCTTGATCTCTCCGCCTCCTTGTGAGCTAGCCTGACGAGGCCGTGCCTGAGGAAGCCTCCTGTCATCCGCCCCGCGAGGCTTGGCCCCTCGCGAGGGTCTTGAGCATGTGTTGATGAAGATGGGCCGTACTGGGCCACTCCTTGAGCCACGCCGCAGGCCGCAGGCAGGCAAGTCTGGGTACTCCCGTTCCCAGAACGCCGATAACAACATCTATGTGTTAACCTTGTTCTTACATGAAACTACCTCTCTTCTGTATCCTACATCAATTACTTACGATGAGTCACCTTTACTCGTTGCATATTGCATATTATTTCTAGCCGGTTGCCATGTATTGCTTCTAATTTGGTCAAATACATTTGTTAGGGCACCCTTTTAATTTGGCAGAGTGATATTGGTTTCATATTTCATATGGTTTCTAGCTTGCATCGATTCTAACAAGTTCAAGCACCTTGTGCTTAGTTTACACTTTATACATCATACATGTCAATATGTCACGCCATCCTGTTTTTCATACATATTCTATCCTCCTATCATGCGGCTGCCTTACATGAAAGTAGTGTTCGTCAGTATCATGCATCAATAAGTTCTGAAGAGCAAATTTTATTCCTTTTTCCTGTGGGTTTGACTTGACAAGGCAAAATCAAGAAAGAGGAAGGAAAAGAGTAAGGAAGGCGATGATGGTGCTCCTCTGCAGCAACGTAAACAGAGCATCTGTACCGATTCTCCTTGTACTGATAGTGCATTACATGGTCCAAGTCTCCGCTCCCCTACTCCACCATCCAAGGTGCTTGCTCTAACTTGGCAGTGTGATATCTGGTTGCATGTTGCATATGGTGTCTAGCTCATATTGCTCCTAATTAGTGTAAACTGCATCTGCTTAGCTTACACATGATACATGTGAATATGACACGCTTTCCTATTTTTGGTACATACTATATCTATCTATCACACCATGTTCTTACATGAAACTACTCTTCTTGTGTATCCTGCATCAGTCACATATGATGGGACACCTTTAAGTTGGCAGTGTGATATTGGTTTGCGTCTTGAATATGATTTCTAGCATGTATTGCTTCTAGTTTAATGAACACCACCTATGGCGAGACAGTTTTAACTTGGCAGAGTGATATTGATTGCACCTTCCATATGGTGTCTTGCAGTGTTTCTAATTTGTTGAAGTGCCTTCTGCTTAGTTACAACATAATAGGTGTGAATATGTCAAGCGGTCCATTTTTTCATACATATTCCATCCTCGTATCATGACTTTGCCTTTCATGAGAGTAGTGTTCGTCAGTATCATGCATGAATGAGTTCTGAAGAGCGAATGATATTCCTTTTTCTTGTCGGTATGACCTCACAATGCAAAATCAATAAAGCTGAAGGAAATTGGCAAGGCATTGGATGATGGTGGTCCTTCCGAGCAACTTAAACGGAGTTTCTCTACAGATTCTACTCCGCCATCCTCCCAACAAGATTCGCAAGACAACGTAGGCTAGACAGTCAACGTATCTATGTAGATGATGAGCACATCTCCCCTACTCCACCATCACAGGTGCTTGCTCTAACTTGGCACTATTATATGTGGTTCCTTGTTGCATATGATGTCTAGCTTGTATTGCTTCTAACTTTGTTGAATTGCATCTGCTTACTTACACATAATGCCTGTGAATATGACATGTGTTCCTGTTTCTACATCAGACTACTATTCTTGCATATCCCGCATGAGTCACTTATGATAAGGCACCTTTAAGTCGCCATTGTGATATTGGTTGTGTCTTGCATATGGTTTCTAGCATATACTGCTTCTAATTTGTTTAAACGCCATACAGTTTGAACTTGGCAGAGTGATATTGGTTGCATCTTTCATATGGTGTCTAGCTTGCAGTGCTTCTAATTTGTTGAAATGCCTTCTTCTTAGTTACCACATCATAGGTGTGAATATGTCACACCATCCTGTTTTTCATACATATTCCATCCTCGCATCATGTGTTTGCCTTTCATCCGAGTAGTGTTCGTCAGTATCATGCATGAATGAGTTCTGAAGAGTGAATTTTATTCCTTTTTCTTATCGGTTTGACTTCACAATGCAAAATCATTACAACTGAATGAAATTAGTCTGGTAGTGGATGATGGTGGTCCTTGGGAGCAACTCAAACAGGGGGTCTCTACAGATTCTACTCCGCCATGCTCCCAACAAGATTCGCAAGACAACACAAGGCTGGACAGTCAACGTAGCTGTGTAGATGATGAGCACATCTCCCCTACTCCACCATCACAGGTGCTTGCTCTAACTTGGCACTATTATATGTGGTTGCATGTTGCGTATGATGTCTAGCTTGTATTGCTTCTAACCTGAATTGCATCTGCTTACTTTACACATAATGCCTATGAATATGACACGTGTTCCTGTTTCTAGAACATACGCCTACACGATGAGCACATCTCCCCTACTCCACCATCACAGGTGCTTGCTCTTACTTGGAACTGTTATACGTGGTTGCATTTTCCGTATGATGTCTAGTTTGTATTGCTTCTGGTTATGTAGAATTGCATCTGCGTAGCTTACAACTTATACCTGCAACGATCACTTAACCATAAGACACATTTAACTTGGGACTGTGATGTAGGTTGCATCTTGCATTGTCTTCTAGCTTGTACTGCTTCTAATTTCTTGAAATGGCACTTACGACGAGACACTTTTTACCTGATAGAGTGATATTGGTTGCATGTTCATATGGTGCCTAGCTTTCATTTCTTCTAATTTTGTTGAAATGCCTTCCGCTTACTGTTTTTTCATACATATTCCATCCTCCTATCGTGCGTGTGAATATGAAACACTGTCTTTTTTTGTATATATTCCATCCTCCTATCCTGCACTTGCCTTACATCAAAGTAGTGTTCGTCTGTATCATGCATCAACCAGTTATGCAGAGCTAATTTTATTCATCTTCTTGTGGTTTTGACTTCATAAGGCAATATCAAAAAATAGGAAGGAAAAGAGTAAGTTAGGGGATGTTGGTGGTACTCCGCACTGACGCAAACAGAGACTCTCTAGATTTGCCACTGCTACTGCTAATGAAGTTGAAGTCCCAAGACTACATGATGAGTTCATCTCCCGCACTCCACCATCGCAGGTGCTTGCTCTAAGTTGACAGTGTGATAATTGGTTTCATGTTGCATATGTTGTCTAGCCTGTATTTCTTCTATTTTGATTAAATTGCACCTGCTGAGTTTATACGTTATACATGTGCATATGACATGGCTTTCTTTGTCTAGAATACACTGCACCTATCTATCATACCATGTTCTTACATCACAGTACTGCTGTTGTGTATCCCGCATCAGTAACTCATGATTGGACGCTTTTAACATGGCAGTTTGATAGTGGTTGCATCTTCAATTGATTTCTACGTTGTACTGCTTCTAATTTTTCAAATTGCCACTTATGACAAGACACTTTTAACTTGGCAGAGTAATATTGGTTGCATCTTTCATATGGTGTCTAGCTTGCATTACTTCTATTTTCTTGAAAATCCTTCTGCTTAGTTTGCACATCATAGCTGTGAATATGTCATGCCATCCTGTTTTTCTTACATATTCCATCCTCATACAGTTGTCTTACATCAAAGTATTGCTTGTGTGTATCATGCATTAATGAGTTCTGAAGAGTGATTTTATTCTTTTGTGTTGTGGGTACAGCTTGACATGGCAAAGTCAAAAAAGTGCAAGGAAAATAATATAGTAGGGAGTGTTGTTACTCATCGGGTGAAACGGAAAAGGCTCTGCCGTCGAGATTCTGCTGGTACTTATAGTGCAGTAGAAGGTCCAAGTCCACCGGCCAAATCTACAAACACAGTATCACCTGCTCCACCAGCTGCAGCATCCGCTTCAACTGTACCAGCATCTCAACCAGTTACTCGTTCGTTTGCTCCGGAACTGGCCAGTTCCAAAGCTGCCTTCACACCTAACACTACTTCCGAAGCACTGTTGACACAACAGGACTTGGCAAGATCAGATGAACCTCATGAGCATCAACACCAAGACGGTACCTGACCGAGTCAAGTTGCAGTTGCATGCTCCTTTATATGTACTCTCACAGTTTGATGTACACTAACACTTTCCATATTCGTTGTTGAACTAGCACCACGGCGCAAGCGGAAATAGACATCAGGGATAATGCTTGACAGATTAACAAAATCTAAAGGAGTAAGAATGGAGATCCATTTTGAGGCAGATTTAAAAAGGCCATGTGATGCTACAGAGTCAGCCAAGTTAGTATCAGAGGCAGCCGTTGCCGTTAGGTGTCATGCGCGTATACTCCCAACATGGATCCAGTACAGGAATGAGAAAGAAAATACCCAGTTTAACACCTTCCTTGACCATTTATCTGTAAGTAATGTTATTCATCGCAATTAGTAATATTGTCTTGCTCTGTCCCATACTTTCTAGCTTCCTCCTAATAAGACCCCTACGATGAGTGGATCTGAAAGATGATGCAACTAAACAAGCATGCAGTCATGTTTTTCAGTCTGCTCTGTGACAGTATCGGTACCACCTTAGAAAATCTCACTTTGAAGGAAAGGCTAACAATGAAATCGCCCAAACATCTCTAGTGGAATATATTACAGATGAAGACTGGACAGCCCTTATTACACACTAGTCTGATCCAAAGTATCAGGTAGGCTATATGTATTTGATCAGACAACAAATTGAACTTGTATTTATGTATGTGCCTTACAAGTGTATCTTCTTCTAGGCTAACTGTTTGAAGAACAAAACCAACCGTTCTAAAGTGAAATTCCAACAGACAACAGGATCTCGTAGCTATATTGCACACTACGAGGCTCTTGTAAATAGCTGCTACTTCCTTCTTTTTTTGTGCCATATTATCGTATCTATATTGACTTGTTCCAAATACAGTAGAAAGCCCATGCGGACCAAAAAGAACCTGAACCGAATGTAGTGCAAATCTTCAAGGATTGCCACACCAGCAAGATGAAGGGCATGAGCACACTAGTTCAAGCCGCTGTTATAAGTCCTTACTCCTCCTGCCTTGAACTGATTGGTACTGTGATGTGTCCATTTAACTACTTGGTTTGCAGCCAATGTCAGTTACTCTGTTCACTTCTATACACAGTTGTCTTAACGTATCATTTCACCTTACATGGTTTAAAAGAGATGAAGGATATTCTTTTGGTCTTGATCTGTAATCTAGTTGTTATGTTCACGTGCGCACACAATGATAAAATAGCCTGTTTGTTTTATATCTGTTTGCCCATGATATGAATGATGCCATACTATGTTCATCCTACTTTATACCATGTCTCTTTATCCTTAGATGTCAATGAATGTGAGGAAATAGACAATACAGTAGGCATGCTACATGGACATATGTTCCGAAAGTGATTTTATTATGTAGTTGGCACTACAATACATGCTAATGTATTACAATAGTTCACCAAAATAAGTTATGTATAAACCTTTAACCTACTTTGTTTGTTTTTGTCTCATTAGTAACTCACTGGTACACTAATCTATAAGTTCAAACTTTCAGGAAGCTATGGAACAAATGATTGAACAGCCACAACCACCTGAAGGTGACGAGGCTACTACAGGCACAATGTCACCTCTTGCTGCAGTGCATCAGTATCTCTCCACTAACAGTGCAAAAAGCACCTTCCTGCGTAATTCTGGGTTGGTTGTCAAGGTAACCTCGTCCAAATCGCCTACTGAACAAAATCTTCCTGCGTGACAGAGTAATATATCTGTGCTCCAGACACAATTCCAATCCCTAATGGACGTTGTTTCGGAAACAAGAATAGTGGTTGAGAAATGTCGTCAAGATATGAATGGTTTTGAAACCAGACTATCAGACATTCGCTTCGTTGTTGAAGAGCAATGGCGGAAAAAGGTGGAGATCGTGCTGCTCCATCAGATTCTACAGCCTGAAACATTAGCACTTAGGTCAAATGATCTGTGCTTCTATACATTTGATGGTGCTTTTAGCTGGAAGGACAGTAAACTTTATGCTAATAGGCCTTTTATTGTGTGATTGGAACTTATTTTGTTGTGATACAACATTTATGATGCTGCCACAGGCTGCAGTAATTATGACGCTATTTTTGTATAGTGTAGGTTTATCTTAGTAATGTATTCGGACGAAAGCTTCGTAGGAGCCCAACATGCCAACATTCGTCAGGCCCATTGCAATTCGGCTAAAAATGATTACGGGCCGAAATTGGCATGTAGCCCACTAAAAATATCTGGGCTTAAATTAGCATAAGCTTTCAAATTTTTCTGGTAGGCCTGTGCCCATAGTGGGCCTTTAACAGGCCTAAACATAATTTGGGCCCTCAGTAAAAATAGGCTGTTTACAGGTGTAAATATCTCGAGCCCATAAAAAACATGGGCCTTTAATAGGCCGAAAGTGAGATTGGGCCCTGATTGTGCCAAATAACCCACTGGACTTAGCATGCCAAAATGGTGGCCCATTTACGATGCGGATATTTGACAGGCCGAAATTTGGACAGGCCGTAAATGCGCCGACCTAATACACGGGCCTTTAATAGGCTGGAACTTCGGTCGGGCTAGATTATCGTCATTTTTATATGGGCCGTTAATGGGCCCGATATGACGTTGGGCCACATATGGCCCATGGTTTACGTCTGGCGTTAACAGGCCGAAAATGAGAACAGGCCGAAAGTGGCCCAAATCTATAGTGGGCCTCTAACAGGCCGAATGAGCCGAATATGACCCAAATCCTTCACGGTCGTTTATGGGCCGAAAGTTTTTATGGCCTGTAAATGGGCCCAAATGAAGCCGGACCTTTAACAGGCCGAAAATAAACCGGGCTGTAATTCGGCCCAATTACTTAGCGGACTGTTAACGGGCCAGAAGTGACAATGGGCTGCATTGATGAAAAGTTTAGACCAGGCCGTTGACGGGCCGATTTGACAGCGAATGTTGGGCCTTTAGCTGGGCCGGCCATTATGGTCTACAGAATCTTGTGGGCCTTTAGCTGGGCCGGCCCATTGTGGTCCGCAAAATCTTGTGGGCCTTTAGCTGGGCCAGCCCATTATGGTCTGCTAAATTTTGTGGGCCTTTAGCTAGGCCTGCCCATTATGGTCCGCTAAATCTTATGGGCCTTCGGTTGGGCCGGCCCATTTAAACTTTGTGGGCCACTTTTGGGCTGGTCCACGTGTCAACATGTCATAGGCCCATCTCGACCGTTGGATGAGTGACACCTGTGCCAACGCGGAGCTGACACGTGGATCCGTTAGCCAATGAGAATTTTACACGTGGAAAATCGGCATTGGTCATGGATGTTAATGGGTTATCGAATCCAAAATCCGACCCGATAGCTTAATGGCGTGTAACGCCCCGGATTCGATGCGCCAGGTGTCTGCCAGTTATTCGCCGTCATTGCCATGTCATTTGCTTGCGTGTTGCATTTGATCATGTCATCAGGTGCATCTCATTTTGCATACGTGTTCATCTCTTGCATCCGAGCATTTTCCCCGTTGTCTGTTTTGCAATCCGGCGCTCCTATGTCCCCCGGCGTCCCCTTTTGTCTCTCCTTGTGAGCGGGTGTTAAAATTTCTCGGAATGGCCCGAGGTTTGCCAAGCGGCCTTGGTATAGCACCGGTAGACCGCCTGTCAAGTTTCGTGCCATTTGGAGGTCGTTTGATACTCCAACGGTTAACCGGCTAACTGTAAAGGCCTCTTTTGTTGCAGCCCAACATCCCTCCCAAAGTGGTCCAAAACCCATCTAACTCCCCTCCATGCTCTCGGTCGTTCGATCACGATCGTGTGGGCGAAAACCGCCCCTCATTTGGACTCTCCTAGCTCCCTCTACCTATATATATGTGCATCTCCCCAGAAATCTCGGTCTAACCCTAGCCTTCTTCATCCTCGCGCCGCCGGACACGTCCACCCCGCGCCGGACACGTCCAGCCTCCACGTCGCCCCGGCGAATCAGATCGCTCCACGTCATCGTCGCCGCCGCCTCAGCCAACCCCCAT
>NC_057807.1:239816551-239847131 GCF_018294505.1 Triticum aestivum
CGCCCGCATCGTTCGCGCCCGGTCGCCGCCGTTCCCGGCCGGATCCGGGACGGGACCGGCCGGATCCGCATCCGCCAAGTCCCTGGAGCTCCTCCGCCCCGCGCCCCTCTCCGGCGTCCTCCCCGGCCTCTTCCTCCTACTCCGGCCGCCGCAGCCCGCAACCCGGCGAACTCCGGCGAGATCCGCGGCCGGTTGACTTTTCCCCGAGGTCCAAAAATTCCTCGAAGTCCTAAAATTATTGCATAATCATGCCATGTTCATCATGTTGTATCTCTACATCCGTAGCTCAGTTTCGTGCGTATAATATGTCAAATTGTTCGCCTCGACGAGTACTTCATTTCATTCCATTGCATCATTTTCATTTGAGCTCAGCTTGATGCCTGAAATGATGTTGGAAGAGCGCATGTTGATGTTAATCTGCTGAAACTGTTATAACTTGCTCATTTATCATTTTTGCCATGATTGATGTGTGCATCCTATGAGGTTGATGCCTCCATGTGTTTTGATCTATGCTATGCCATCTTTCCAGGGGTGCCAACCATGTATTTTTGTGAGTTGTGTGCTGAGTGTATCAATCTTGCTAAGTAGGGTAGTTGCTGTTGCTGTTTTCCTGACAGAATCTGTTATATTTTGTTGCTATGTAAACATGTTGCTACTAATCATTCTATGCATAATCTGGAGATGCTCTATAAGCATGTTTTGATCTACATGTCTTGCTCTATCTATTCATGTCCTTGGTTGCAATTATAGTCTGCTGGAACATGTTGTTATCTTGCTCCAAAGTTGGTTCATTATGTTGTTGTCAGCCTGTTTACATTAAGTTCAGTTGTTTCCAAGTGTTTTAGTGATCCATGAATCCTATGACCTTGATCTTGACATGCTTAGCTTCACAAACATGCCTTCTTACTGTTGGTTGCCTTGCCATGCCATGTATTGCTCTGTGGTGAGTGTAACAAGCTCACCAACATGCCTACTTATTGTTGTTTCTGCCATGTTTGAATCTGTAATATAACTTGCCACGTTTACATGGGTGCCATCATATTTTCTGTGCCCTTTTGGCTCATGGTCAGTAAGGGACTTTTGATATATGCTATTAGTAGATTCATGCCATGCCTTTTTTTTGCCATGATATGTTCCCGTAACATGTTGTTTGATAGCTCTAAATATTGCAACCTGATGTTATTTCTGCTAAAGTCTGAAACTGTTATTATTTGCAATATCTCCATGTGTTTTTGAGCATGTTCTAGTTGTTTCTGGAGATAGCTCAGTGTTCATGTTTTGTTATGCTTTACCAGTACTTCATGCCCATGCCTTTTGTTCTTATGTTGGGGTGCTGTAGCATGTTGTTTTGATGCTTGCAATATGCCTAGTTGCTGTTATGGACAGATTGTTGCTATGACTTGTATAGAGTGTATGTGTTGCACCGTTGCTCCGTTTTGAGTGTGTTCTATATGAAACTTGCTTGATTTTGCATGTTGTTTCATATTACCATGTTGCATCCTTGTTTTGGTGTGTTTTCTTGATGTTTGGGTGCATTTTGCATCAATGCCATGCTTAACTTGTTTTGCTCATATCTTCTAGGCCGTAGCTCCGAATCTAATGAACTTTATATGTAACTTGACTAGAATTTCGTGTAGATCATCTTGGTGATCTTTAACTTGCTGTTTAACAACTTGAACATAAGGTTTATTCAGTTCGGGACCAATTTCGAAATTTGCATATGAGGACTTACTGGAATTGTTATATGTTGTTTCCGGCCTCATTTAAACTTGTTTTGATGTGTTGTTCTTGTTTGCATCATCTCTTTCCATGAGTAGCTTCATGTAGCTTGGTCATGCATCATGCTTGTTGTGCATCATGCCTTGTTCATGTGTGCTGTGTTTACCATGTTGTGTGCTTCTTCTCGATAATTCTCGTTTCGTTGCGATCGAGAGGATGCGTTCGTCTACGTGTGGTTCGTCTTTGTGGCTTCATCTTCTTCATGGACTCGTTCTTCTTCCTTGCGGGATTTCAGGCAAAATGACCGCTACCCTGGATCTCACTACTATCATTGCTATGCTAGTTGCTTCGTTCTATCGCTATGCTGCGCTACCTATCTTTTGCTCTTCAAGCCTCCCAAATTGCCATGAACCTCTAACCCTTTGACACCTTCCTAGCAAACCGTTGTTTGGCTATGTTACCGCTTTGCTCAGCCCCTCTTATAGCGTTGCTAGTTGCAGGTGAAGTTGAAGATTTCTCCATGGTGGACAGGATTTTGGTTGGGATATCACAATATCTCTTATATTATTAATGCATCTATATATTTGGTAAAGGGTGGAAGGCTCGGCCTTATGCCTGGTGTTTTGTTCCACTCTTGCCGCCCTAGTTTCCGTCATACCGGTGTTATGTTCCCAGATTTTGCGTTCCTTACGCGGTCGGGTGATTTATGGGACCCCCCTGACAGTTCGCTTTGAATAAAACTTGTCCAGCAAGGCCCAACCTTGGTTTTACCATTTGCCTCACCACCACCTACCTTTCCCTTGGGAGTAATTAACCCAAGGGTCATCTTTATTTTAGCCCCCCCCGGGCCAGTGCTTGTCTAAGTGTTGGTCCGAACTGAGCAGCCTGCGGGGCCACCTCGGGGAAACTCGAAGTCTGGTTTTACTCGTAGCTTGACTTATCCGGTGTTGCCCTGAGAACGAGATATGTGCAGCTCCTATCAGGATTGTCGGCGCATCGGACGGCTTTGCTGGTCTTGTTTTACCATTGTCGAAATGTCTTGTAAACCGGGATTCCGAGACTAATCGGGTCTTCCTGGGAGAAGGTCTATTCCTTCGTTGATCGCGAGAGCTTGTCATGGGCTAAGTTGGGACACCCCTGCAGGGTATAAACTTTCGAGAGTCGTGCCCGCAGTTATGTGGCAGATGGGAATTTGTTAATGTCCGGTTTGTAGATAACTTGACACCAGATCCGAATTAAAACGCATCAACCGCGTGTGTAGCCGTGATGGTCTCTTCTCGGCAGAGTCCGGGAAGTGAACACGGTTTCTGGGTTATGTTTGACGTAAGTAGGAGTTCAGGATCACCTCTTGATCATTGCTAGCTTCACGACCTTTCCGCTTGTTTCTCTTCTCGCTCTCATTTGCGTATGTTAGCCACCATATCATGCTTAGTCGCTGCTGCAACCTCACCACTTTACCCCTTCCTTTCCCATTAAGCTTTGCTAGTCTTGATACCCATGGTAATGGGATTGGTGAGTCCTCGTGGCTCACAGATTACTACAACAACAGTTGCAGGTACAGGTTATGCAATGATCATGACGCGAGAGCGATGTTTGCTTGCTTGAGTTCATCTTCTGCTTCTTCTTCGATCAGGGGATAGGTTCCAGGTCGGCAGCCTGGGCTAGCAGGGTGGACATTGTTTGAGTTTCTGTTTATGATTCATCCGTAGTCGGATGTTGTTCTTGTATGTGATGATATTGTATTCGTGTGGCATTGTGTGCCTTTTGTATGTATCCCCATCTATTATGTAATGTTGATGTAATGATATCCACCTTGCAAAAGCGTTTCAATATGCGGGTCTATCCTTAGTGGGACCTTCGAGTTCCTTTTGGATAGGGTCGCATATTGGGCGTGACATGGCATTCCATTATGGTGGATGCCACGTGTCGGTCACCCTTGATGAAAGCACTTCTGTGACGCGCGATTTATCGTCATGGAAGTGGACACTTCCAGGATGATAATTTTGGTAATGTCATGGAACACTTCTACGACAGCACAGGTATGACTATCTTGATTCTGTCATAAATTTGTCATGGATGTACATGCATGACAAAAAACGCGACCTACTTTGACAAATACGTATCATCACAGAAGTGTATTTTTTTTGTAGTGTAGATAGTTTCGTGATAAGATAAATGGTAACAAGCAAAAGTAAATAAATTGCAGCAAGGTGGCCCAATCCTTTATGTAGAAAAGGATAAGTCTGGACAAATTCTAATAATGAAGAAAGAGCTCCCGAGGACACATTGGGAATTATCGTCAAGCTAGTTTCCATCACGTTCATATGATTCGCGTTCGGTACTTTGATAATTTGATATGTGGATGGACCGGCACTTGGGTACTGCCCTAACATGGACAAGCATCTCACTTATGATTAACTCCTATTGCAAGCATCCACAACTACAAAAAGGAGTATTAAGTTAAACCTAACCACAACATTAAACATATGGGTCCATATCAACCCCTCACGAAGCAACGCATAAACTAGGGTTTAAGCTTCTGTCACTCTAGCAACCCATCATCTACTTATTACTTCCCTATGCCTTCCTCTAGGCCCAAATAATGGTGAAGTGTCATGTAGTCGACGTTCACATAACACTACTAGAGGAAAGACAACATACATCTCATCAAAATATCGAACGAGTACCAAATTCACATGACTACTAATAGCAAGACTTCACCCATGTCCTCAGGAACAAACGCAACTACTCACAAAGCATATTCATGTTCATAATCAGAGGGGTAATAATATGCATAAAGGATCTGAACATATGATCTTCCACCAAGTAAACCAAATAGCATCAACTACAAGGAGTAATCAACACTACTAGCAACCCACAGATACCAATTTGTGGTTTTGATACAAGATTGGATACAGGAGATGAACTAGGGTTTTGAGATGAGATGGTGCTGGTGAAAATGTTGATGGAGATTGACCCCTCCCAATGAGAGGATCGTTGGTGATGACGTTGGTGATGATTTCCCCCTCCCGGAGGGAAATGTCCCTGGCAGAACAGCTCCGCCAGAGCCCTAGATTGATTCCGCCAAGGTTCCGCCTCGTGGCGGCGGAGTTTCGTCCCGTAAGCTTGCCCATGATTTTTTCCAGGGGAAAACCCTTCATATAGCAGAAGATGGACATCGGAGGCCCACCAAGGGGCCCAGGAGATAGGGGCGCGCCCTACAGGGGGGCGCACCCCCTGTCTCCTGGACAGGGTGTGGGCCCCCTGGCCTATTTCTTTTGCCCAAAAATTCTTATAAATTCCAAAAAGTTGTTTCGTGGAGTCTTAGGTCTTTCGGAGTTGTGCAGAATAGGTTTCCAACGTTTGCTCCTTTTCCAGCCAGAATTCCAGCTGTCGGCATTCCCCCTCTTCATGGTAAACCTTCTAAAATAAGAGAGAATAGCCATAAGTATTGAGATATAATGTGTAATAATAGCCCATAATGCAATAAATATTGATATAAAAGCATGATGCAAAATGGACGTATCAAGCGTTAGTCCAGGTTAGTTCCATTCAAATCATGCAAGTTAGAGTTCAAAACAAGGGCAAAAGTGTTTGGAAAAGTAGATACGACGGAGACGTATCAAGTCCCTCAAGCATAAACCTTTGCTTGTCCTCAAGCAATTCAGTTGATAAACTGAAAGTGATAAAGAAAAACTTTTACAAACTCTGTTTGCTCTTGTTGTTGCAAATATGTAAAGCCAGCGTTCAAGTTTTCAGCAAAGATTATGAACTAACCATATTCACAATAACATTTAGGTCTCATGTTTACTCATATCAATGGCATAATCAACTAGCGAGCAATAATAATAAATCTCCGATGACACACTTCCTCAAAACAATCATAATATGATATAACAAGATGGTATCTCGCTAGCCCTTTCTGAGACCGCAAAACATTAATGCAGAGCACCTTTGAAGATCAAGGACTGACTAAACATTGTAATTCATGGTAAAAGAGATCCAGTCATACTTAATATAAATTAATAGTAACGGATGCAAATGACAACGGTTCTCTCCAGCTGATGCTTTTTAATAAGAGGGTGATGGCCCAACATAAAAGTAAATAGATAGGCCCTTCGCAGAGGGAAGCAGGGATTTGTAGAGGTGTCAGAGATCGATTTTTGAAATAGATATAAATAATATTTTTAGCGGCATACTTTAATTGTCAACATAACAACCGAGAGATCTCGATATCTTCCATGCTACACACATTATAGGCGGTTCCCAAATAGAGTGGTAAAGTTTATACTCCCCCTCCACCAACAAGCATCAATCCATGGCTGCCTCGAAACAACGAGTGCCTCCAACTAACAAGAGTCCCGGGGGAGTTTTGTTTGCAATTATTTTGATTTGATTTTCTTAGAGCATGGGACTAGGCATCCCGGCGACCAGCCATTTTCTCGTGAGTGAGGAGCGGAGTCCAATCCTCTTGATAATAACCCGCCTAGCATGGAAGATACAAACATCCCTAGTTGATACATGAGCTATTCGAGCATGCAAAACAAAATTTCATTTGAAGGTTTAGAGTTTGGCACATACAAATTTACTTGGAACGGCAGGTAGATACCGCATATAGGGAGGTATGGTGGACTCATATGGAATAACTTTGGGGTTTATGGAAGTGGATGCACAAGTAGTATTCCCTCTTAGTACAAGTGGGCTAGAAAAAGACTGGGAAGCGACCAACTAGAGAGTGACAATAGTCATGAACATGCATTAAAATTAATAAACATTGAGTGCAAGCATGAGTAGGATATAATCCACCATGAACATAAATATCGTGAAGGCTATGTTGATTTTGTTTCAACTACATGCATGAACATGTGCAAAGTCAAGTCACTTGAATCGTTCAAAGGAGGATACCACCCTATCATACCACATCACAACCATTTTATTAACATGTTGGCACATAAGGTAAACCATTATAAACTCCCAGCAAATTAAGCATGGCATAAGAAACTATAATCTCTAATTGTCATTGCAAACGTGTTCATTCATAATAGGCTGAATCAGGAACGATGAACTTATCATATTTACAAAAACAAGAGAGGTCAAGTTCATACCAGCTTCTCTCATCTCAGTAAGTCCATCATATATCATCATTATTGCCTTCCACTTGCACGACCGAATGGTGTGGATAATAATAATAGTGCACATGCACTGGACTAAGCTGGAATCTGCAGGCATCTGACATATAGGAGAAGACAAGATAATATGGGCTCTTGGTTAAATCAACAATAATGCATATAAGAGCCACTTCAACATTTTCATTATGGTCTTCTCCTCTCGACCCCCAAAGAAAATAAAAGAAATAAAACTATTTACACGGGAAAGCTCCCAACAAACAAAAGAAGAACAAGAAATATTTTTGGGTTTTCTTTTAATTAATACTACTACAGGCATGGAAAGTAAACTAGCTAAGAGCTGCTACTAATGTTTTTTGTTTTTCTTAAGGTTTATCAAACACACAAGAAGAAAGCAAGAAAAAGAAAATAAACTAGCATGGATATTACAGTGAAAAACTATGAGCACCAACAATTATAGCATGAGTGTGTGAGCATGAATGTAATGTTGGTGAGAAATATGTACTCCCCCAAGCTTAGGCTTTTGGCCTAAGTTGGTCTACTGCCATGGCTGGCCTAGCGGATATACAAAGTTGTAGCTGGGGTCATACTGAGAAGGAGCCTCGGGTTGCCACTGGTTGGCAATATCCTCTGGATCTCACTGGTAAAGAGACTGACGTGAAGGATCAAATTGTGGTTTCGGCTCTGGCACTATAGCTGGTGTGGGTTTCTGGTAGGCATGAAATGCCTCCGGCTGAACAAGGTACTTGCCTGTAGATAAGTCAAACAAAGAAGGAGCGGGCAAAGTAATAATCTCAGGGCGAATTTTATCAAATATCAGTTTGTACTTAAGCGTCTTTTCCTTATTCTTCACGATAAAATCATGTGCTACCATACTCTTATAGTCTAGAAAATCAGGAGGCAACAACATTTCTTCTTTCTCATAATGCCTAATAGGTATGTTAAAGTGTGCAGCGAGGCGCAAGGCGAAGATACCTCCCAAGATGGGACCCTTCGTGCGGTTAAGACTTAATCGTTTGGCAACGATAGCGCCTAGGCTAAAAGAGTTATCACGAAACAAGGCATGACCCAAAATAACAATATCAGGAGCACTAAGGTTTCCACAGGTTCCGCGACCAATTAAACATCTACTAGCAAATATCGCAAAGTAACGCAGAACCGGAAAATGTATGCTAGTAATTCTTGCATCGGAAACTTTCCTAGTTTCCCCTACATCAATCATACCAATAAACCCTTCCACATCATTTCGAAGTGGTTCCTCTATGCTGCTAGTAAGGGGTATCTTACAAACCAGGTAGAAGTCAAAAAGGGACATCTCCTTATGCTCATCATATAAATAAAATTCCACTGAAGGTGGTGATCTCCTAGCATGGAAATGAAAATTTTGCACAAAAATATTAGTGAGTAAGAGATACTGTTCGCGTTGGTCGCGGAGGAACTTGGTGCATTCTCAACCAAAGAATAGAAATCATCATGAATCCCAGCTGCTGTGAAGAACTCATCACAGGGCCGTTCATACAGCCGACCCTCCATGGTGCGAGCGAGATTATATTTGGGCCTCTTATCCTCTTCACTTTGTTTATCCATCGAGCTTCGGCTCGAAGAGCCCCTCAATAATCTCTTCATCAATTTCTGAAAATTTCTGAAATTTTTAGTAACTCAAAAGAAAAGTGAACCAAACTCAACAAAATTTGATAGCAACTACTCCCACAAGTGCCTAGAGACTATATGATGCATTAGAACTACTTGGACCATATAAATTTGACATGCAAGCCTAAGAACTGGGTCACCTAGGCAGCAAAAATTTGTAATTTATAGAGCACTAGAACAAAAACTAATTGGACCATTGGAGGAGTCACATACCGAAGGACAATCCCTGAGGGAGTCCTGGATTAGGGGGTATCCGGACAGCCGGATTGTGTGCAACGTCCGGACTATTGAAGCGTGAAGATACAAGACTCAAGACTTTGGCCCGTGTCCGTATGGGACTCTCCTTTGCGTGGAAGGCAAGCTTGGCAATCTGGATATTATATTTCCTTCCTTGTAACCGACTCCATGTAAACCCTAGCCCTCTCCGGTGTCTATATAAACCGGATAGGTTGGTCCTTAGAAGGTCGATCACAATTACAATCATTCCATCATAGGTTAGCTCTTAGGGTTTAGCCTCTACAATCTCGTGGTAGATCTACTCTTGTACTTGAAGGAAATATGCCCTAGAGGCAATAATAAAGTTATTATTTATTTCCTTATTTCATGATAAATATTTTAGTATGTTACTATTGCTTTCTTCATGACTTATACAAAGTTCCTACAACTATGAGATTATGCAACTCCCGTTTACTAGAGGAACACTTTGTGTGCTACCAAACGTCACAACGTAACTGGGTGATTATAAAGGTGCTCTACAGGTATCTCCGAAGGTATATGTTGGGTTGGCGTATTTCGAGATTAGGTTTTGTCACTCCGATTGTCGGAGAGGTATCTCTGGGCCCTCTCGGTAATGCACATCACTATAAGCCTTGCAAGCAAGGTAGCTAATGAGTTAGTTACAGAATGATGCATTACGTAACGAGTAAAGAGACTTGCCGGTAATGAGATTGAACTAGGTATTGGATACCGACGATCGAATCTCGGGCAAGTAACATACCGATGACAAAGGGAACAACGTATTTTGTTATGCGGTTTGACCAATAAAGATCTTCGTAGAATATGTAGGAGCCAATATGGGCATCCAGGTTCCGCTATTGGTTATTGACCGAGAATAGTTCTAGGTCATGTCTACATAGTTCTCGAACCCGTAGGGTCCGCACGCTTAACGTTACGATGACAATTTTATTATGAGTTTATAAGTTTTGATGTACCGAAGGAGTTCGGAGTCCCAGATGAGATCGGGGAAATGACGAGGAGTCTCGAAATGGTCGAGACGTAAAGATCAATATATTGGACGACTATATTCGGAGTTCGGAAAGGTTCCGAGTGATTCGGGTATTTTTCGGAGTACCGGAGAGTTACGGGAATTCGTATTGGGCCTCAATGGGCCATACGGGAAAGGAGAGAAAGGGCCAAAAGGGTGGCCGCACCCCTCCCCTTGGACTAGTCCGAATTGGACTATGGGGGGCACCCCCTTCCTTCCTTCTCCTTCTCTCTTCCCTTTCCTTCTCTCCTACTCCTACTACATGGAAGGGTTCCTAGTTCTACTAGGAAAAGGGGAATCCTACTCCCGGTGGGAGTAGGACTCCCCTAGGGTGCGCCATAGAGAGGGCCGGCCCTCCCCCTCCTCCACTCCTTTATATACGGGGGCAGGGGGCACCCCATAGACACACAAGTTGATCTACGGATCGTTCCTTAGCCGTGTGCAGTGCCCCCCTCCACCATATTCCACCTCGGTCATATCGTCGTGGAGTTTAGGCGAAGCCCTGCGCCAGTAGAACATCATCATCGTCACCACGCCGTCGTGCTGACGGAACTCATCCCCGACGCTTTGCTGGATCGGAGCCCGAGGAACGTCATCGAGCTGAACGTGTGCTGAACACGGAGGTGCCGTACGTTCGGTGCTTGGATCGGTCGGATCGAGACGACGTACGACTACATCAACCGTGTTGTCATAACGCTTTCGCTTACGGTCTATGAGGGTACGTGGATAATACTCTCCCCTCTCGTTGCTATGCCATCACCATGATCTTGCGTGTGCGTAGGAAATTTTTTGAAATTACTACGTTCCCCAACAGTACTACCCATATCATCAATATTAATCAAGCAGGAAGTAGGGTTTTACCTCCATCGAGAGGGCCCGAACCTGGGTATACATCTACGTCCCTTGCTTCATGTTACCATCAGCCTTGACGCACAGATCAGGACCCCCTACCCGAGATCCGCTGGTTTTGACACCGACATTGGTGCTTTCATTGAGAGTTCCTCTGTATCGTCACTGTCAGGCTCCTCCTCGCAGTGGCTATAAGCCTACACTTGAAGCGCTCCTGCTCCGCGGGGTCCTCAGGCACGCCGAATTCGTCGTCGCCGAGGCTAATTTCATCTTTGGAGGGGGGCATGTAGTTGTCCTCCTCCGGGTATCCGTCCGTCGCCTGTTCTTCTGGGCTGACCTGCTCATCTTCCTGTTCGGCCTGCTCGAAGGTGGGCTGGTCAGGGTCATATTCTTCTTCGGCGCCATCCGGATTACTTTCGTCTCCGGGGCCGGTATTGCTGTGGCGGGGCTTGGAGCGGCGCCGACGACGCCCATGCTTTGCTTTTCTTCCCGAGGGGTTATCCTCCGTTGCCTCGTCGCCATTAGTTTCCTTCGGAGTGTCCACCATATATATATCATATGAAGAGGTGGCTGTCCACCGCCCTATGAGCGGTGGCTCCTGTAATTCTCCTGCATCGTCGTCCATACCGTTGATGTCTTCGGAGTCGAAGTCAAGCACGTCGGTTAAATCATCGATCGTGGCAATGAAGTGGGTGGTGGGTGGGCAGCGAATTCCTTCGTCGCCTGCCTCCCACTCGAGCCGGACATAGTGTCACGACCGGTTTTCCAATTAAAATATTTATTGAGAAACCAATCTTTTGAGTCTAGTATGAGAGAAATCCTCCTCACTGGTAGACAAATTCTTGATACAATAAGCCAGTAGCATAGGATAAAATACAGGGTTGAGCTAGGGCTGCTCAACAAATTATTACAAACGCGCCAATAATTATACATAAGGGCGGATATAACACAATGGTGTGGTGGCATACTACTGACTCGAGGATAAAGTGATGGTGGAATAACACAGTGGGGAGTGTGATAACACGACTCTCAAACTGGCATGTCATCGAGCGTCGAGGTGAGGCTCGGTAAATTTATTCGGGTTGCGGAAGCGAATATAATACAGTGACCAAATCCAGGGTCACACGAGACTGACTGGGACTCCTCTAGGCGTCGGACTCGCTATCGAACCCTTCATCCATGAGATCGCCTTCGTCAGCATTTGGCCAAATCAACAAGCCAGTGAGTACTTTGAAAGTACTCGCAAGACAGTTCGGACATAAGATATAACAAATGCATGCATGGATGCGTCATGATTAATTCACCAATGTACATTCAAAAAAAATTAGCATAACGAGGTAAGTAAAAGGGAAACGGTGGTAGTCTGCCTGAAATCCCACAAAACATAAATGAAGACCGATCGGGTGTCTGAAGCGACGCCTCGAAAGGTGAACAATTAAAAATAAGGAAATGATGCCATAGTCGGGCGTCTTAGCGACACCACATAAAGGGCTTTAAAAGAAAATGCCACAGTCGAACGTCGGGGCGACATCACAGAAAGGGCTTTAAAATAAATGCCACAGTCGGGCGTCTTAGCGACACCACATAAAGGGCTTTAAAAGAAATGCCAGAGTCGGACGTCGGGGCGACATCACAGAAAGGGCTTTAAAAGAAAGTAAAATACAACAATGCCACAGTCGGACGTCTGAGCGACATCGCAGAAAGGGCTTATATTCACAAGTAAATAATACTCATAATAAATATTCAATTCGCGAGAATAAACGGGTTAGTCCATCCACAGGAATAATCATTTAACCGGACTTAGCACTCATGCGGTTCACCGGAGTCTCTACCATCAAAACTGACATTTGGTTAGGATAAGATAATATCGATCTAGGACAGGGAATAGATGATTTGGAGGAATATATGACTCTGCAGAGTTTGTACAAAATTTTTCCCACAGCCAACGGATTTCCGTAGTCACGAAGGACTAGTTCAGTTTACGGTATTTCGGAAGGAAACACAGCTAACCAGTACACACCCATCCTACCTCTCGATGCTAGGAATCACCCTAGACATCGTCCAAGAAAAACTTTTGAGACGGGGAGATCACAATCTCGAATAGCATGGGATCAAATTTATATACGCGCGCTCTAAGGGGTGCCCCCCTCTCGGTCCCAACCGGAAACACCCATGCCCCCTAACCGGATGACTGGCTTTAATCCAGGGCCATGGAACCATCATCCCGGCCTCTCCTTTTGGTGTGTACCAGGAAAGCGGTCTACAACTTACTAAACCATATTCCTCGCGGAAAACATGTGGTAGTACAGGGAAGGCGGAATGAAAGGAACTGGAATGATACGAGCTGACATTGAAGTCACATAGTCTGGCATAAGCCTGTCATGCTACAACACTGCCATCTTACCCATCCTCATGCCAACACATGGCCATTCATACTCACATCCATCCACTTATGGATCATCGAACTCACTTACCTCAACATTGCATAAAATAACGTTCATCGGTATGCTCATCAACATGCCATGAAACTAACTAAATGCAGAACATGCCAAGACACTCATCATATCAAAAGTTCAAACATGCTTGCCTGGTTCAGAGTAGTCGGAGCCTAGCTCGGTGAAGTTCGCGGCTCCGTCACCTCCTTCGGTATCTACGGTATAAAGAAATACATGCCCTGTCGTAAATACCAAGGAGTGCACAAAAATATTCCAAATATTTTTCAAATAAATCTGATAAAAAACTAGACAAAATTTTAAAGAGAACAGAAAAAAAATCAATCAAAAATACTTTTCTGTTTAAAAGTTATAAGGGTTTTTGTCCAGGGACTCATCTGTAATGAAACAGAAAGTTTCCAGGGGCTAGCTTATAAAAACAGAAAACGCTTCGGCAGAAACTACGCCAGCCCAAAGGGAAAACGTATTTGCCCGAAGGCGCTTCCAGAAAACGGTTCGATAGAGAGGGCAGAGAGGCTGACGGTGGGGTCCCACTCGTCAGGTTTGAACTTTCAAAAAGGGGGAGGACGAAGCTCGTCGGCGCCCGAGAGCCACGGTGGTCGCCGGCGGCGATCCACGACGAGGCAGGGGGATCGGAGGGTACCTCCGTGCTCAGGGCGCCATTCCGCGTCGGTTGGTGGTGGTGGTGGTTGCCGGCGAGTACCACGTCGACGGCGAGCTTTGCTCCGGCGGACGGCGGCTCGGGTGGTCGAGGGACTCGTCGGAGAGAGCTGTGAAGATCAAATTGAAGAGGGGGTTAGGCTCCTGGTAGCTAGAGAGGGTAACGGACGGGGTTTGGGCGCCGGGGATGGCCTCACCAGAGCGAATCATGGTGGAGGCCGAGGCGGATCTGGGTGGCCGGAGTTGGGGAGGAGACCTCCTCGAGGTCCCCCTAGTGGCCCGGCGTGGCGTTGGTGAGGAGTGGTGATGATGCGTGCACGAGGGTGAGCTCAGGGGCCCTTTTTATAGGCGTCCCGAGGCGGTTGCCGTGAATGGGGATCTCCGGCGAGTGATTACGGTGGTGCCGTGGATGTGCAGGGGGATTAGGGGATTGGGCATCGCCGTTGAGGTCCACCGGTCCCATTTAGGCGCTAAACGGGCTGGGACTTGGTGCTATGGGTGAGCTCGACGGAACGGGGGTGGCGCGGCCCGTCGGCGGCAGGGAGCATGTTGCGTGCTTGCCGGGCCATGGTGGCGGTGCCTCGGGCGTGTGCTAGCACGCATGAGGCCACGCGGAGAGCAGAGGGGTGATGGGCGGCACGGAACGGCGTTGAGCCGCCGTTCTTGTCCCCTGTCGGCTGCCACGGGAGGTCCCGACGCTGCAGAAGACGCCGGCGAGGGCGGGCCATCGTGCCACCGACGCCAGGAAGAGGCCAAGTGCGAGTGTGGTGCTCCAGCCAGTAGGAAGAGGCGGCGAGGAACGTGCCAAGTGCACTGTGAACGCGTGAGTGCAGCTGACGAACGCAAAATGACACTGAAGTCTGAATTTTGGTGGAATTTTTGGAGCAGTGTAGATATGAATTCCATCAAATTTGGCAAATCTGGTCCAAACTTGCAGAGACTGAATTTTGAAAATTTTGAAAAGAGGAGGAGTGGATCAAGATGGTTCTGGGTTGTGGGTCCAAAGGACAATCCAGGAGAGTTGGTTTGGGATCCAAACTCAAATGCAAGAGGGTACTTGCTTTGAAAATCACTTAGGCTCAAAATAATTTTCAGAAATGATTTGAGAGGAAAAATAATTATAATAAAATCCAAAACTTTCTTGGATTAGTTGGGACAGAGAACTTAGGTTGATTACAAGGGTGAGGGGAGGTTTTAGAGGGGTTTTACCACATGGGCAAAATACAAAGTCATGGGTGGTTTCCAAGATATGAAAATCCCAAACTTTCATAGAGTTTCTTTTTAAAAGAAAAAGATTAAACTTCCAAAATAAATTTGAGAGGGAACCAACAAAGAAGAAGTTCAAAAGATCAAACACCAAAGTTTGAAAAAAATAAAATCCTTGCCAAAGAAAAGGGAGTTTTTAAGAGGAAGGTTTTCTGAAAGAAAATTTAAATGGCCTCTTTTCAAAGAAAACCACAAGGTTTTTGATAAAAACCAAATTAAAATTTTGGAGTGTCACAACACCTACCCCCTTAGGAAATCTCGTCCCCGAGATTTCAGCTGATCCTTAAATAAGTGTGGATGCTCTGTCCGAAGAAAATCCTCGTTTTCCCAAGTTGCTTCACTGTCGGTGTGATTGCTCCACTGGACTTTGAAAAACTTGATGGTCTTCTGTCGGGTCCTCCTTTCTGACTCCTCTAATATTCTTACGGGACGTTCCCGATAAGTGAGGTCTGGCTGTACGTCAATGTTTTCATGGGATACTTGTTTCTCTGGGTTGCTTACGCATTTCCTTAATTGCGAGACATGGAACACGTCGTGGACATCGGATAATTCCTCGGGTAAGTCTAGCTGGTAGGCTACAGTGCCTCTTCGTGCCACTATGCAGAATGGTCCAATGAATCTTGGTGCTAACTTTCCTTTAATCTTAAACCGTTGCAGTCCTCTCATAGGGGATACTCTCAAGTATACGAACTCACCGGGTTCGAAGCTGACCCTATGATGCTTCTGATCATAATAACTCTTCTGTCGACTTTGAGCGGTCTTAAGTCGGTCTCCGATTAGCTTGACCTTTTCCTCGGCTTCTCTGAGCATATCTGGTCCGAAGATGCGGCTGTCTCCGGTCTCTGACCAATTTAACGGGGTACGACATCTTCGTCCATATAAAGCCTCAAATGGTGCCATTTGTAGGCTGGCCTGGTAGCTATTGTTATACGCGAACTCGGCGTCTGGCAGGCTTTCTTCCCAACTGGTTCCATATGTGAGGACACATGCTCTCAGCATGTCTTCTAAAATTTGGTTTACGCGTTCAGTCTGTCCATCAGTCTATGGGTGGTATGCGGTACTGAAGGTTAGTTGGGTTCCCAGAGCCTGTTGTAAATGATCCCAAAATCTTGAGACGAACTGAGTGCCTCTGTCGGATATTATAGTCTTCGGGACACCGTGCAGACAAACTATGCGGGAAGGATAAATCCTGGCAAGCCTCTGAGTGGTGTGGGTCGTCTTTATTGGAATAAAGTGTGCCACTTTGGTTAACCTGTCAGTGATGACCCATATGGCATCATTCCCGTGCCGTGACCGAGGTAGTCCGACAATGAAATCCATCCCTATTTCATCCCATTTCCACTCAGGTATTTTGTTCGGTTGCAGTAGTCCGGCTGGTCTCTGATGTTCAGCTTTTATGCGTTGACATGAGTCGCAACATGCAATGAAGGTGGCTATGTCCCTCTTCATACCGTGCTACCAAAATCTTTCCTGAATATCCTTATACATTTTGGTTCCTCCAGGGTGGATGGAATATGGAGTGGTGTGTGCTTCAGCTAAAAGTTTCTGTTTAAGGTCTTCTATGTTTGGCACGCAGAGCCTTTCTCCGTACCATAATATTCCTTCATTGTCTATGAAGAATTCCGAGGCCTTGCCCATACTCAACTTTCTTTTGATGCCTTCGATGCTGGTGTGACCGGGCTGAGCTTCTTTGATTTTCTCCACAAGGTTGGGTTGTATTTCCAAGTTTGATATGGTGCCTTCTGCTACCATTATCAAGTTGAGCTTGGCAAATTCTTGTTGGAATTCGGGCCTCAAGTTGTGCAGATTGTTTTCGTCGGAGCTGGGGTTCCGACTAAGGGCATCGGCCACTACATTTGCTTTCCCTGGATGGTAATGGATACCAACATCATAATCCTTTACCAATTCCAACCAGCGTCGTTGCCGTAAATTTAGTTCTGGCTGCATGAAAATATATTTGAGACTTTTGTGATCCGTATATATTTCACATCGATTCCCAAGTAAGAAATGCCTCCATTCCTTGAGTGCATGAATAACTGTTGCCATTTCCAAGTCATGAGTGGGATAATTTTCCTCATGCTTGCGAAGTTGCCTTGAAGCGTAGGCGACAACCTTGCCTTCCTGCATCAACACGCATCCGAGACCCTTTCTGGACGCGTCACAATATACTTCAAAATTCTTGTGTATGCCGGGTACAATTAATACCGGTGCTGTCGTTAACTTCCGCTTTAGCTCTTGGAAACTTTTCTCGTAGGCTTCTGTCCATTCAAACTTCTTATCTTTCTTGAGCAACTGTGTCATAGGCTTGGCTATGGTGGAAAATCCTTCAATAAATCTGCGGTAATATCCTGCCATTCCCAAGAAACTCCGTATGTCTGTTACACTGGCTGGTGACTTCCAGCCAAGTACGGCCTTGACTTTCTCTGGGTCCACTGCGATACCGTCTTGGGTCAGTACGTGGCCTAGAAAGCCTACTTGTCTTAGCCAAAATTCGCACTTGCTGAACTTGGCATACAATTGGTGTTTTCTTAGCTCTCCTAGCACAATCCTGAGATGTTCTGCGTGCTCTTCTGGTGTCTTGGAGTATACCAGAATATCATCGATGAATACCACGACGAACTTGTCCATAAACTTCATAAATACTTTGTTCATAGGGTGAACAAAATATGCTGGGGCGTTAGTTAATCCAAATGGCATCACTGTGAACTCGTACAGTCCATATCTGGAGGTGAAGGCTGTTTTGGGGATATCTTCTGTTCGTACCTTCAATTGATGGTATCCTGACCTTAAGTCAATTTTTGAGAATACCTTGGCCTGAGCGAGTTGATCAAATAAATCGTTTATCCTTGGCATCGGGTATTTGTTTTTGACTGTGACCATGTTAAGTGCTCGATAGTCAATACACAATCTCAGCGTTCCATCCTTCTTTTTGGCAAATAAAATTGGTGATCCCCAAGGTGAGGAGCTGGCTCAAATGTATCCTTTTTCCAGTAATTCCTTTATTTGCTTCTTCAACTCGATCAACTCGGATGGTGCCATTCTGTACGGTTTCTTGTATATGGGGGTGGTTCCTGGTGCGAGCTCAATGCTGAATTCTATCTCCCGGTCTGGTGGCATGCCTGGTAGCTCTTCAGGGAATACATCTAGAAACTCACACACTACTGGAACCTTGTTTAGCTCAGAAACGTCCACCTTATTCAATCTCGGTTGCCGGGGTATCTTTCCCTCCTTGGCTGACACTCTTATTGTCTTCCCTTGGTGGTGTGTGAGAATTACGGTCCTGTTGAAACAGTCGATAAAACCCTTGTTGTTGGTTAGCCAGTCCATCCCTAGGATGACATCCAGTCCTTTATTTTCCAACACAATAAGATTTGCGTGAAACTCCAATCCTTCGAACTCAATGACCACACTCTGACAGTAATTCTGAGAAACTTGCTGAATCCCAGGGGACTTGACGATTATGGATTTCTCCAAAGGAAGCATCGAAAAATTATTTTGCAAAGCAAAACTTTTCGAAATGAAAGAGTGAGAAGCTCCAGAATCAAACAAAACCATTGCAGGTATTGTGTTGACAGGAAACGTACCGAGTACGATATCCGGAGCATTTTGTGCCTCCTCTTTGGTTACGTGGTTCAGATGACCCTTCCTGTGGTTATTGTTTGGATTGAAATTGTTTCGCTTGGGTGCTGAATTATTTCTGCCGTTGTTCGGCTTTGGGGTGGAGTTCCTTGGCTTGGGGCACTATTTGGCATAGTGCCCTTCTTCTCCACAAGCGTAGCAAGTAACGCCGGGGCGATAGGTGAATTCCTTGTCCCTTGCATGAAAATTCTTGATTGGGCGTGAGACATTGGATGAGGATTTGTGTGTCCCACCCTTTTGAAAATCTGCCCTGCTTCGGTGATTGCGAGCATGGTTAGTCTGGTCCCTTTTTCGCTTGTGGATATATTCCAGGCTGTGTCTCTCATTTTCCAGAGTAATGGCTTTGTCTACCAGTGTTTTAAAATCAAGAAAAGTGTGCACAACCAGTTGGCATTTAAGCGCGGGCGCCAGGCCGTCAAGGAATTTCTCCATCTTCTTGATTTCAGGCATACGCTCTTCATTGGCGTAGCGGGACAATAGAGTAAATTGACTGTTGTAATCTGACACTGTCATGTTCCTTTGTTTGAGGTCATCGAACTCTCTCTTCTTGATTTTCATAATACTCTTAGGAATGTGTGCACCACGGAAACCTTCCTTGAAATCATCCCAGGCTATGTCATTTTCGTTGGGATGCATGTGCAGAAAATTCTCCCACCACGATGCGGCTGCTCCTGTGAGATAGTGCGGAGCATACAATACCTTTTCGGGGTCTGAAAATTTTGCAATAATTAATTTCCTCTCCATATCTCGAAGCCAGTCCTCGGCTTCAAGAGGCTTGTCAGTATGAGAAAATGTTTGGGGACGTGTCTTCTGTAGCTCAGATAACTTGGAATGTTGCTGATACTGTCCATGGTGATTTCCCATGTTGATGACTTGGTTCATCATTTCACGATGTTGTTGCTGACTCTGTTCACAAAGGCGGCACATTTGTGAAAGTGCCGATTCACTGCCCTGTTGGCTCGACTGTCCCTGAGTGAACTCGTTGCTGGGTTGTGTATCATAATTTTCCTCTGGTGGAGTAGGCATGGAGCGAGTCCAAGGATGAGACATTTTTCACTCTGGGGATATATTTGTAAGACCCATAAGAAAAGCGGAAAGAGTCGCAAAAACAAATCCATAAATGCATAAAGATGGCAAATAAAACTAAATAACTCAGCTTACTTAAGAAAAACAAATCGACTTGCGCACGGAGAAGGACTGCTCATTACATATCTTACACGCGGGCGGTAATTATACAATACATCACTCAGGATATGCGTACATAATCCTGACATGTTATTTAGGCTAGTGCACTTCTCCAGTTCCTACATGATGCGCAAACAGGCTACTCCTCACAACCTATGTACATATCCTACAAAGCGGTACATCGCATGACGGGCAAGCGTACTCAGCCGGAAATGTTGACGATCTCCTTGGCCCTGCCAAGGGTGAGGCGCAGTGAGGCTGGGGACTCGACCTCCTCCTCACTAATAGGCTCCAGACGTGAAGGGTTGCGCAGAGTGGACGGAGCGGTTGCCAGGGGCGGAGCAACACGAATAGGAGTAGGCACAACGGGTGGTGCAGTGCGCGCTGGAGTGGGCGCAATGGCCTGGTTGAACTCTTCGGTGGTAGGCAGGCGACGAGTAGGCATATAAGATGCTGATGACGAGACAAAAGTCAGAGGCGGTGCGATGGGTAGGAGCTCCCTCCTGTTGGCAGCACAGCCATGGACTGAGTCCATGCGGGCAGCCACGAAGTCATCCACCAGGTTGTCGAAGGCTGCCTCCAGGGCTCGGAGATACTCAATGAGCATCTCAAAGGCCTCGTCTCGTTCTCCTCTGGTGCAGGAGAATGCGTAGTGACAGGTGTAAGGCACATGGCATGGAAGATAGCGGTAGCGACGAGTCTTCATTGCGGGAAGGACATCCCTGAGGCGAGCTATCGCCTCACGAGCTGCCATCTGCATAGCATGCCTCTCCGTAGGCATGGCTCTTCCCACGAACTGGAAGCGGCGTAACTCACCACGCCCTCCCCTGAACTGTACCGCGGCCTGGTGCATGGTCAGACTGTCGTTGACCTTGTGCTGGCAGAGTGTGAAGACTGGGCGCACAGACGGCCCCATCGCGACCTGAACGATGAAGGAGAGAAGCTTGACGAACCCATCGGGCACGTTGGCGAAGGTCTGAGACTCGCAGCTGTTGTCGGCCATCTACAAAAGTAGGCAAAAATTCTGCATGGTCAGATCATAAATTTATGCTGACTGACAGAAAATGACTACAATTGCAAAAATATAAATTAGCTCCATCATGCTAATAACCAATTAGCGATCGCACCTAGTGGCTTCCTACAGTCATCCTGGCTCTGGTACCAAGCTTGTCACGACCGGTTTTCCAATAAAAATATTTATTGAGAAACCAATCTTTTGAGTCCAGTATGAGAGAAATCCTCCTCACTGGTAGACAAATTCTTGATACAATAAGCCAGTAGCATAGGATAAAATACAGGGTTGAGCTAGGGCTGCTCAACAAATTATTACAAATGCGCCAATAATTATACATAAGGGCGGATATAACACAATGGTGTGGTGGCATACTACTGACTCGAGGATAAAGTGATGGTGGAATAACACAGTGGGGAGTGTGATAACACGACTCTCAAACTGGCATGTCATCGAGCGTCGAGGTGAGGCTCGATAAATTTATTCTGGTTGCGGAAGCAAATATAATACAGTGACCAAATCCAGGGTCGCACGAGACTGACTGGGACTCCTCTAGGCGTCGGACTCGCTATCAAACTCTTCATCCATGAGATCGCCTTCATCAGCATCTGGCCAAATCAACAAGCCAGTGAGTACTTTGAAAGTACTCGCAAGACAGTTCGGACGTAAGATATAACAAATGCATGCATGGATGCGTCATGATTAATTCACCAATGTACATTCAAAAAAAAATTAGCATAACGAGGTAAGTAAAAGGGAAACGGCGGTAGTCCGCCTGAAATCCCACAAAACATAAATGAAGACCGATCGGGTGTCTGAAGCGACGCCTCGAAAGGTGAACAATTAAAAATAAGGAAATGATGCCACAATCGGGCGTCTTAGCGACACCACATAAAGGGCTTTAAAAGAAAATGCCACAGTCGGACGTCGGGGCGACATCACATAAAGGGCTTTAAAAGAAATGCCACAGTCGGGCGTCTTAGCGACACCACATAAAGGGCTTTAAAAGAAATGCCACAGTCGGACGTCGGGGCGACATCACAAAAAGGGCTTTAAAAGAAAGTAAAATACAACAATGCCACAGTCGGACGTCTGAGCGACATCGCAGAAAGGGCTTATATTCACAAGTAAATAATACTCATAATAAATATTCAATTCGCGAGAATAAACGGGTTAGTCCATCCATAGGAATAATCATTTAACCGGACTTAGCACTCATGCGGTTCACCGGAGTCTCTGCCATCAAAACTGACATTTGGTTAGGATAAGATAATATCGATCTAGGACAGGGAATAGATGATTTGGAGGAATATATGACTCTGCAGAGTTTGTACAAAAATTTTCCCACAGCCAATGGATTTCCGTAGTCACGAAGGACTAGTTCCGTTTACGGTATTTCGGAAGGAAACACAGCTAACTAGTACACACCCATCCTACCTCTCGATGCTAGGAATCACCCTAGACATCATCCAAGAAAAACTTTTGAGACGGGGAGATCACAATCTCGAATAGCATGGGATCAAATTTATATACGCGCGCTCTAAGGGGTGCCCCCCTCTCGGTCCCAACCGGAAACACCCATGCCCCCTGACCGGATGACTGGCTTTAATCCAGGGCCATGGAACCATCATCCCGGCCTCTCCTTTTGGTGTGTACCAGGAAAGCGGTCTACAACTTACTAAACCATATTCCTTGCGGAAAACATGTGGTAGTACAGGGAAGGCGGAATGAAAGGAACTGGAATGATACGAGCTGACATTGAAGTCACATAGTCTGGCATTAGCCTGGCATGCTACAACACTGCCATCTTACCAATCCTCATGCCAACACATGGCCATTCATACTCACATCCATCCACTTATGGATCATCGAACTCACTTACCTCAACATTGCATAAAATAACGTTCATCGGTATGCTCATCAACATGCCATGAAACTAACTAAATGCAGAACATGCCAAGACACTCATCATATCAAAAGTTCAAACATGCTTGCCTGGTTCAGAGTAGTCGGAGCCTAGCTCGGTGAAGTTCGCGGCTCCGTCACCTCCTTCGGTATCTACAGTATAAAGAAATACATGCGCTATCGTAAATACCAAGGAGTGCACAAAAATATTCCAAATATTTCTCAAATAAATCTGATAAAAAACTAGACAAAATTCTAAAGAGAACAGAAAAAGAATCAATCAAAAATACTTTTCTGTTTAAAAGTTATAAGGGTTTTTGTCCAGGGACTCATCTGTAATGAAATAGAAAGTTTCCAGGGGCTAGCTTATAAAAACAGAAAACGCTTTGGCAGAAACTACGCCAGCCCAAAGGGAAAACGTATTTGCCCGAAGGCGCTTCCAGAAAACGGTTTGATAGAGAGGGCAGAGAGGCTGACGGTGGGGTCCAACTCGTCAGGTTTGAACTTTCAAAAAGGGGGAGGACAAAGCTCGTCGGCGCCCGAGAGCCGCGGTGGTCGCCGGCGGTGATCCATGGCGAGGCAGGGGGATCGGAGGGTACCTCCGTGCTCAGGGCGCCATTCCGCGTCGGTTGGTGGTGGTGGTGGTCGCCGGCGAGTACCACGTCGACGGCGAGCTTTGCTCCGGCGGACGGCGGCTCGGGTGGTCGAGGGACTCGTCGGAGAGAGCTGTGAAGATCAAATTGAAGAGGGGGTTAGGCTCCTGGTAGCTAGAGAGGGTAACGGACGGGGTTTGGGCACCGGGGATGGCCTCACCGGAGCGAATCGTGGTGGAGGCCGAGGCGGATCGGGGCGGCCGGAGTTGGGGGAGGAGACCTCCTCGAGGTCCCCCTAGTGGCCTGGAGTGGCGTTGGTGAGGAGTGGTGATGATGCGTGCACGAGGGTGAGCTCGGGGGCCCTTTTTATAGGCGGCCCGAGGCGGTTGCCGTGAACGGGGATCTCCGGCGAGTGATTACGGCGGTGCCGTGGATGTGCAGGGGTATTAGGGGATTGGGCATCGCCGTTGAGGTCCACCGGTCCCATTTAGGCGCTAAACGGGTTGGGACTTGGTGCTATGGGTGAGCTCGACGGAACGGGGGTGGCGCGGCCCGTCGGCGGCAGGGAGCACGTTCCGTGCGCCAGGCCACGGTGACGGTGCCACGGGCATGCGCTGGCATGCATGAGGCCACGCGGAGAGCAGAGGGGCGACGAGCGGCGCGGAACGGCGTTGAGCCGCCGTTCTTGTCCCCTGTCGGCTGCCACGGGAGGTCCCGACGCCGCAGAAGACGCCGGCGAGGGCGGGCCATCGTGCCACCGATGCCAGTTAGAGGCCAAGTGCGTGTGTGGTGCTCCAGCCAGTAGGAAGAGGCAGCGAGGAACGTGCCAAGTGCACTGTGAACGCGTGAGTGCAGCTGACGAACGCAAAATGACACTGAAGTCTGAATTTTGGTGGAATTTTTGGAGCAGTGTACATATGAATTTCATCAAATTTGGCAAATCTGGTCCAAACTTGCAGAGACTGAAGTTTGAAAATTTTGAAAAGAGGAGGAGTGGATCAAGATGGTTCTTGGTTGTGGGTACAAAGGACAATCCAGGAGAGTTGGTTTGGGATCCAAACTCAAATGCAAGAGGGTACTTGCTTTGAAAATCACTTAGGCTCAAAATAATTTTCAGAAATGATTTGAGAGGAAAAATAATTAGAATAAAATCCAAAACTTGCTTGGATTAGTTGGGACAGAGAACTTAGGTTGATTACGAGGGGGAGGGGAGGTTTTAGAGGGGTTTTACCACATGGGCAAAATACAAAGTCATGGGTGGTTTCCAAGATATGAAAATCCCAAACTTTCATAGAGTTTCTTTTTAAAAGAAAAAGATTAAACTCCCAAAATAAATTTGAGAGGGAACCAACAGAGAAGAAGTTCAAAAGATCAAACACCAAAGTTTGAAAAAAATAAAATCCTTGCCAAAGAAAAGGGAGTTTTTAAGAGGAAGGTTTTCTGAAAGAAAATTTAAATGGCCTCTTTTCAAAGAAAACCACAAGGTTTTTGATAAAAACCAAATTAAAATTTTGGAGTGTCACACATAGTTCGGCCGGGAGCCTCCTGACAGAGCGAGAGACTTTAATGAGTTCAGCACGTCGCCCAAGGGCGAGTGTTGAAAGATGTCGGCAGCGGTGAACTCCATTACCGGAGCCCAACCAGGCTCGACGAGCTCGGGAACGCGCGGACTGGATCCTACAACCGGACACGAATCCGGGGTCCGGAGTCACATGCTTTTTCAGGAGCGAGGCCTGTGTTCGGCTCCACCGCCGATGAGGGTATGGCCTGCGGGGTGGGGTCCATCCCTCCGTCCTTAGGCAACGCAGCCCGCTCCGGATTTGAGTCCGGAGCTGCTGCAGGGGCGGTATCCCGAGCGTTGTCCGACAGCAGGTCCGGGCCATGCTCGTCATGACTGTCTGACGCTCTTGGCGCGGGCCCGAACCTGTCGAAGATCAAGTCTCCACGGATATCCGCCGTGTAGTTCAGGTTTCCGAACCTGATTTGATGGCCAGGGGCGTAGCTGTCGATCTGCTCCAGATGGCCAAGCGAGTTGGCCCACAGCGCGAAGCCACCGAACACGAAGATCTGTCCGGGGAGGAAAGTCTCACCCTGGACCATGTCATTGACGATGATTGAGGGAGCCATCGAGCCTTGTGGCGACGTCACAGAGGAACTCTCAATGAAAGCACCAATGCCGGTGTCAAAACCGGCGGATCGCGGGTAGGGGGTCCTGATCTGTGTGTCGAGGCTGATGGTAATAGGAAGCAAGGGACATAGATGTTTACCCAGGTTCGGGCCCTCTCGATGGAGGTAAAACCCTACTTCCTGCTTGATTAATATTGCTGATATGGGAAGTAAAAGAGTAGATCTACCACGAGATCGTAGAGGCTAAACCCTAAGAGCTAGCCTATGATGGTATGATTGTAATTGTGATCGGCCTTCTAAGGACCAACCTCTCCGGTTTATATAGACACCGGAGAGGGGTAGGGTTTACATGGAGTCGGTTACATGGAAGGAAATATAATATCCGGATCGCCAAGCTTGCCTTCCACGCAAAGGAGAGTCCCATCCGGACACGGGCCGAAGTCTTGAGTCTTGTATCTTCACGCTTCAATAGTCCGGACGTTGCACATAGTCCGGCTGTTCGGATACCCCATAATCCAAGACTCCCTCACACCTTTCTGAGCAAAAATATTTCATCACTTTTTGGACTAATTTGGCTACAGAAAATATATTCATTTCTGGACAGAAATGGTAGTTTCTACAACAACTACCATTTTACTAGCTCCATTGTAGCTGGTTTTTCTTGTGCATCTTCACCTTAGTAAGTGTTGGCTAGCCTCCAAAGCCCAGCCCTCAACTCCCAGTGGTTTGACCACAGTAAACCTCCAAAGTTACTATCCAGAAACTCACTCGGAGTACAAATTCATTTCTACTGCGCCTGTAACCCAACCCAACCGTAGTAACACTCAAAACTACCAAGGACTACACGCCAGACATGAAGTTAGCGCTTAGGTTGGCCTGATGTCATAGTTCACGCGGTGACTGCGTTCGTCCAGGTGTGCTGACATGCAAAACACACGCTCTGAGTGCTGCCGAGCGCTCTGTTGCACGCGTGCTCGCTGCCCAGCCTGCCCGAGTGTGCCAAACCACACCACCATCTCTGTCTGCACTCCCATAACTCCTCCCTGGCACTCGCCGATGCCGAAGCTCGCCGCAGCGAGCACGGGCACGGTCCGGCCAACGACACAGTGCGCGGCGCAATGTGCTCGTCGTCTTCCCCCTCGCCCCTATGCTCGTCCGTGCTTGCCAATAGTTCCCGTGTGAACTCCGTCCCCTTCCCCCTCTCTCGCTGGTGCCATTCGTCCCTGGGCGCCGTGGACAGGTGTCCTCCGGCGGAGCCTGAACCCCCCTCGCCGCCTGCCTATAAATGCCGCCACCCCCAGGTTCCTCGAGCACCCGCAGCCATTCCCACACTCACCACAAGCTAGTAGAAAGCCGCAGCCCGGCCGGGCAGGCCGCGGGCTGCCGTCCCTGAGCTCGAGCTCGCCGGCGATCCCCTCGGGTCGTCCTCGCAACTCCATCCCTTCCCAGGCCAGGGCAACCCTGCCAGGGCCTCCGGCACTCTTCGGTAAAGCCGGTCCGCCCTGTTGGAGTGTCACACCCAATATGCGATACTATCCTAAAGAGACTCAAAGGTCCCACCAAGGATATAACCGCATATTGACACACTTTGGCAAGGTGGATATCATTACATCAACACTACATAATAGACGGGGATACATACAAAAGGCATCCAATGCCACATGAATACAATATCAACTTACATAAGAGCACCATCCGACTACGGATGAACCACAAACAAAAACTCAACCGACATCCACCCTGCTAGCCTAGGCTGCCGACCTGGAACCTATCCCCTGATCGAAGAAGAAGCAGAAGAAGAACTCCAAAACAAGCAAACATCACTCTCACGTCATGATCATCGCATAACCTATACCTGCAACTGTTGTTGTAGTAATCTGTGAGCCACGAGGACTCAGCAATCCCATTACCACGGGTATCAAGACTAGCAAAGCTTAATGGGAAAGGAAGGGGTAAAGTGGTGAGGTTGCAGCAGCGACTAAGCATATATGGTGGCTAACATACGCAAAGAAGAGTTTGAAGAGAAACAACGGAACGGTCGAGAAGCTAGAAGTGATCAAGAAGTGATCCTGAAACTACTTACATTCAGACATAACCCAAAACCGTGTTCACTTGCCGGATTCCACCGGAAAGAGACCATCACGGCTACACACGCGGTTGATGCGTTTTAATTCAAATTTGGTGTCAAGTTTTCTACAACCGGACATTAACAAATTCCCATCTGCCACATAACCGCGGGCACGGCTCTCGAAAGTTTATACCCTGTAGGGGTGTCCCAACTTAGCCCATCACAAGCTCTCACGGTCAACGAAGGATATTCCTTCTCCCAGGAAGACCCGATCAGTCTCGGAATCCCGGTTTACTAGACATTTCGACAATGGTAAAACAAAACCAGCAAAGCCGCCCGATGCGCCGACAATCCCGATAGGAGCTGCACATATCTCGTTCTCAAGGCAACACCGGATGATACAGGCTACGAGTAAAACCAGACCTCGAGTTTCCCCGAGGGGGCCCTGCAGGCGGCTCGGTTCGGACCAGCACTTCGAGAAGCACCGGCCCGGGGGGGGGATAAAATAAAGATGACCCTCGGGTTGGCCGACCCAAGGGAAGGGTATAGGTGGTGGTGAGGCAAATGGTAAAACCAAGGTTGGGCCTTGCTGGAGGAGTTTTATTCAAAGCGAACTGTCAAGGGGGTCCCAATCAGCCAACCGCGTAAGGAACGCAAAATCAAGGAATATAACACCGGTATGACAGAAACTAGGGCGGCAAGAGTGGAACAAAACACCAGGCATAAGGCCGAGTCTTCCATCCTTTACCAAGTATATAGATGCATTAATTAAATAAGAGATATTGTGATATCCCAACATAATCCTGTCCACGATGGAGCAATCTTCAACTTCACCTCCAACTAACAATGCTATAAGAGGGGCTGAGCAAAGCGGTAACATAGCCAAACAACGGTTTGCTAGGAAGGGTGAAAAAGGTTAGAGGCTGACATGGCAAATTGGGAGGCTTGAAGAACAAGTGATAGGGAGCGCAGCAAAGCGATAGAACGAAGCAACTAGCATAGCAATGATAGTAGTGAGATCCAAGGTGACGGTCATCTTGCCTGAAATCCCGCAAGGAACAAGAACGAGTCCATGAAGAAGATGAAGCCACGAAGATGAACCAAGCGTAGACGAACGAATCCTCATGATAGCAACGAAACAGGAACTAACGAGAAGGAGCACAACCGGAAAGAAACAAACAACAAGATAAACACACAACACATAGCCAAGGCAAGATTCTCAACCAAGTATGATGCATGACAAAGGCTATATGAGGCTACTCATGGCAAGAGATGGTGCATACAAGAGCAACACATCAAAGCAAGGTTAAATGAGGCCAGAAACAACATATAACAATTCCGGTAAGTCCTGATATGCAAATTTAGAAATTGGTCCAGAACTGAATAAACCTTATGTTCAAGTTAAAAATCAAGTTATGATGCACCAAGATGATCTACACGAGATTCTAGTCAAGTTACATATAAAGTTCATTTAATTCAGAGCTACGGCCTAGAAGATATGAGCAAAACAAGTTAAACATGGCATTGATGCAAAATGCATTCAAACATCAAGCAAACACATCCCAAAACATGGATGCAACAAGGTAACATGAAACTATATGCAAATCTAAGCAATCTTCATATAGAGCACACTCAAAATGGAGCAACGGTGCAACACTTACACTCCAAACAAGATATGACAACAATCTGTCCAAAACAGCAACTAGATATCTTGCAAACATCTAAACAATATGCTACAACATCTCAATGTGAAAAAAAGTCATGTGCATGAAGTCCAGGTAAAGCACGACAAAACATGAACACTGAGCTATCTCCAGAAAACACTATAACATGCTGAAAAGGACATGGCAAGATTGCAAATACTAACAGTTTCACAAACTTGGCAGAAATCACTGGACATGGCAGAAATAACATCAGGTTGCAATGTTTAGAGCTATCGAACAACATGTTATAGGAACTAAACATGGCAAACAAAGGCATGGCATGCTAACAATAAAGACAAAGAACAAAACTCCCTTACTGAACTAGTTCCAAACATCAACAGAAAATATGGGAGGATCCATGCAAACATGGCAAATGATATGACAGATTCAGACATGGCAGGAACAACAATAAGTAGGCATGCTGGTGAGCTTGTACCACTCACTACAGAGCATTTCATGGCATGAAATTGTGACCAACAGTAATATGACATATTTATGAGGCTAAGAATGGAAAGAGCAAGTTCATAGGGCGCAGGGATCACTAGTTATTGACATGGAAAAACTGAACTTAATGTTAACAAGCTGACAGCAACATTATTTAGCAATTTGAGAGCAAGATTACAACAAGCTACAATAGTCTATAAATGCAACCAGGGGCATGGATGGATAGAGCACGACATGTATAACAAAACATCCTTAGTGAACATCTCCAGATTAAGAATAGAATGACTTATAGAAGCAGGTTTACCTAGCATTATGATATAGCAGATTCAGCCTAGCAAAACAGCAACATCAAGTACCCTACTTCACGAGCTCGATGCACTCACTACAAGACTCACAAAAATACATGGATTGCACCACTATAAAGATGGCATGATGTAGCTCAAAACCCATGTAGACATCAAGCTCCTAAGAAGCACACACAAAATGCAATGAAAAAGACAAATCATCAAGTTCTGTTAACAGACAACAGTTAACAGCATATGGCACTCTTGCAATGATGATTTGGGCATAAAGATGGACTCAAACAAGCATGGCACAATGGATCAAAATGAAGATCATCTCATGATGAACATTTTGATATATCATGCACGCAAAATGGAGCAGTATGCAAGAAGATATGATGTGATGAACAGGGAAACATAATGTGACAGAAAAAGGACTTGGAGGAGATTTCGGGTCGCACGTGGATCGAGGCAGGGCTGGAGCTCGCCGGAGAAGGCGCCGGAGAGGACGAGGGAGGGGTCGCCGGAGTCGGGGCCGGCCGGATCTAGGGTGGCGAGACGGCGGCGGACGGCGGGGCCGAGGGAGGAGGCGGCGGCCGGCGAGGAGGCGCGGGCGACGGTGCGGCGAGGCTCCAT